>NC_056729.1:1282114335-1282164335 GCF_019279795.1 Protopterus annectens
TAGGGAGGCTATTTTTGCTTTGTAATTAGCTTTATAGGACTTGACAAGATACCCAATTTGTTTGTTTAAGGTGCAAGAGGGATTTCTTCCTCTGCTGAGCCAGTTCATTCTGGTTCTTGGAATTTAGCTTCTTTCTCTTATTATATAGCCTGTTTATACTAGGGGGTCTACTAGAGTATCTTGTTTGTTTTTTTTTTTTTTTTTTTTGGCAAGACCTGGTTTTAATCTGATCAGGTACAGTTGATTCTATGCAACTGCTTAATTGGTTACACAAGGCTTTGGTGTATACCTCTGTATAGGAGTTCATGTTATCCGCTTTTGAGGGGGCTTTTAAACTTCTTATACCATCACTTAGTAGGAGTTAGTTTGTCTTTGAAAAATTATTAAGCGTTTTTGAACTCGATGGGGTGTCTTATAATTACCATGAACAAGACTGATTTACAGTCCAATCTTACCAGAAAAGACATCACATGGGGAGGAGCATTGATCTCCCATGTTAGTGAGTACTGTGTCCAGGACATTTGAGCTTCTTGTGGGTGTGCTAACTAGCTGTTCTAGAGCATTTACATTGACAAAGTTCAAGAACCTCTGATCCAGCAGGTTTGTGGTCATATATGTGTCCCAGTCAATGATAAGATAATTAAAATAACCCATGAGTAAGGTGGTGAGCTGTATGGCAAGTGACTTCAGTAAGTCAAGGTATGAGATATGCTTTTCCTTTTCATGGCGGGGGACCTATAGTTAGTTATGATGTGGTAGTTGGCTTTGTCTATAGTTAGTTGGACGTGAAGTAGCTCAAGAGAGTCATAATGTTTGACCCTTCTCAAGGTGTACTTATCCCTAATGAAGATGGATATAACTCCTCCTTTGGTTCTTTCATTCTCAGTTTTGTGTTCTCAACATATGGAAGATATTGTAGCCCTGCATGGCTGGGGTGCTTTCCATGCCTTTGAACCATGTCACGGTAACTGCACAGATGTCATCATCTTCTAAAGTAAGGAATGCTTCTAGGGATTGCAGTTTCTTACTTAGACTCCTGGCATTATGCAGCAGTATCTTGTTTAATCTACAGGGGATTTTATTATGTTGGGAGGTTGGTTATTTTGACACTGCCTAAAAAAGGCACAATAGGGGTGGCTAATGCCTTTGCCAGTATCTGAAAACCTAAAAGAGACAAGTGCAGACCATCTCTGGCAAAGCAGTGTGGCTTGTCGACCATGTCTTCCCAGACTGACAGATATTGGATCCCCTTGTATTGACACCAGAAAGTAGGCCAATTGTTAAAGTTAATCAGTTTTTATTTGTATTATTGCATCATCCTTGGAGAAGGTATAATGGTGCTTAAGGCTACGCTTATGCCTGCTTGTGACACATAATCTGAAAGCTCAGTCATGTCTGTCTTCATATAGTCCATTGAGGTATGTCTCAAGTCATTCCCCCCCACATAGACTATGATGGAGTCATACCTCTACTTGTGGTTGAGTGACTTGAGTGCTTGAGTGACTTGATGGATCCTGGCACCTGACAAGCAGTTAAATGTAAGCCACTCCTAATCAAGCCTGGTTAAGGGAATATCCAAGTGGTTTCCATTTAGGAGGCCTCTGATCTTTTGGTAAGTTACTAGTGAGCACCTCTGCATATGTGGGTTTATGTCTTGTTTCTTTATTTAATGTGGGAAGTGTGTGTGTGTGTGTGTGTGTGTGTGTGTGTGTGTGTGTGTGTGTGTGTGTGTGTGTGTGTGTGTGTGCTGAGGCTGACATCCTGTCTGGCATTTGATTTGTCCTTATGTGAGAGTCTTGCCTCCAATTTCATAATGTAACTATATCTTTCACATAAAGTATTTGTTTGTTTCAGGAGTAAATGATCATCAGTATACATGAGGCAATTGCTACCTTGCCTCAGGATTCCCAAGTCTATCAGGCTGGCCAGAGGGATGATGGGAAACTGCCCTGACATGTTAGCAGGCTCTTACTGTATGTTTTATTAGGGAATGGAATGGGTTAATTTGGCAGTACTCTGCTGGTAGTGCCAAAACTGCAATAGGGACCTACACATTGTGTAAGTTAGGGTTGAGCAATAAGGCAATGCTGCACGGTGTGCAACTGAGTTGCTTTTAGAGCAGCAGAAATGCTTGGAAGGGTTTCACTGACAGCTGTTTAGGGAAAAACTGAGCTTTTATGTTTTTGCGTCTGTCCAATGCATTGCTAACCAACTCCGAGTGAAGAGCTACACTGTGGAAATGCAAAGTTTAAATTGAACAAAAAGAAACCTGTTTTACGCTACCAATCATAAAAGCATGCAATAATCATTTCACCAGCAATACCCAACTTAGACAAGTTAGATCAGCACACTTCTGCCACAAGGGTGCAGAAAAATATCTTCTTAAAGTAGAACAGCTAGTTTAGGGCGACCGCAGTGGTGCAGCTGTTAGTATTGTCACCTCACAGCTAGGGGCTCTCTAGTTCAATCCTCGTCTGGGGTTCCTTCTGTGGGGAGTCTGCATGTCTTCCTTGTGGTCACGTGGGTTTTCTCCGGGTGCTCTGGTTTCCTCCCACATCCCAAAGACATGCTGTAGATGGATTGGACACTCTAAATTGGTGCTAGGCATGAGTGCGTGTGTGTGTGTGTGTGTGTGTGTGTGTGTGTGTGTGTGTGTGTGTGTGTGTGTGTGTGTGTGTGTGTGTGTGTGTGTGTGTGTATCTTCTGTGGAAGGTTGGGCACCGTGCTGGCAGCTCGACACCATAAAACTCCACTGCCAATCATGAGCAGAGAGCTGATCCATTGTGGCGACCCCTAACTGGGAAAAGCCGGAAGAGAAGAAGAATGTAGAACAGCTAGTTTGGAGCACAAGTGTAGCAAGACCATGCAAACTACCTGCAACAGCCCTATAACTAATAGAGACAGTGTAATACAGTGCAATTAACTACTTAAAGTAGCAGTAGACAGTATAGATTTTTTCTTGCTATAAAGTGCAAAAATCACAGCAAATTGCTTAAGAAACTGCTAAAGTACAGTCACAGTATATAAGAAGTGCAAAAAATACTTATTTTTGTCTTTTCAGCAGTGGATTGCTCCAGGTGAAAGCAAATTTTCAGCAATCAGTAGCAAAGTCACCAAACGATGAGCAGCTCTGAGTAGCTAAGCCAAAGCTCATGCAAATGTATCAGGCTAATTCGCCCTTCTGCAATAAAATTTGGATGGACACAGAAGTAGAAAAGCCAACAAACAGAGAAATTACATTTTTGGTCACAAAATTAAATGCTTTCTTTAAAATGCTCAGAAATAGTACTGATCCCCATATAAAGCAAGTACAAGTGCAGTAAATTAAGAAAATATTCTTATCTTGGCTTGGATGGCTCTGCATGCAGTTGAAATACTGGACATTTGTTGCAGAGTTCTCTGCAAGTGAACTTACATCAACCTCCATGCGCCTTCTGTATCTTTCTGAGCAAGCCATTTATCCAGATTGTGTATGTGGGTCACCATTGAAAATGTACAGTGGTGTCCAATGATCTTACCTGGATAAAAATGCAAAATGTATAGATACATATGGCTGTAACATCTGAAAAAAAGGAAATACGTTTTTCTGGGATACATCTCATAAATCCATACAGAGAGACATTATATGTAAACAGAGGAAACACTAATGTAACTTTTAACATAATTTGGCATCACACACATATCATTGCTTCTTGTTTGCATTATTGCCATTATGTTTGCACTGTATCTAAAGATCTAACCTGACAGGACTAAATGTTTTTCACTGCTGAAGGGCTGGCATCTGTAGCACTTGTAAACATTTGATTCCATAATATTTAAGTGTGTCATTATTATCTTTTATGAATGTTAGAATCAATTGGAATATGCAGACCGTAATTTCAGTGAAAGTGCATCAGACTTACAAATAATGTAGCTGGTATAATTGCCTATCAAGTCAAGTTCTCGGCAGAGTGTAGACTGAAACAATTACAAGCAGAAAGATAAACAGAACACTTACAGCAAAATGTAATGATACTGAAGGAAAAACAGTTGCAAAAATTCCAAGGAGTATTTCTTCAACGATGGTATAAAAATAACAATCACGCTTCTGGTGCTTTACATTTAGACAAACAAATTGTTTGGTTGCTGTATTAGTATGAATGTTACTGGCATATAATATATAGAAGCAGCCTTATCTATTTAGGTTAACTATTTCTAAGAATACTGTATTTTGCTGTAATTATAACTGATAATCATAAAACATTTTTGTTTATTCTACAACAGTGATGTTTGGGCAGTACAGAGGTATTAAAAAAGCAAAATTAAGCATAATTTCATATTCAAGACTGCCTTTCTGAAGTATAATGTCCTTACCATTATATAGTAATGTATTTAAAAGGATAAAGAAAATGAATGTATAGGGGATAATAACATAACAAAAAAAAGGCATTTTATACCCTGGACCAAATAAGTCATGCAATTCCAAAATAGTTGATGCCCTGAATGGTTGGGACTCCAAAAGATTTTTCTTTTGTGTTTGGGGTAGGTATCATTTTATCCCAAGCATTTATGCCATGCCTGATTTTGTAATATAGGTGTCAGGCAGTCCTCAAGCAGTATATGTTACTGAGGAATGGCAGCGCTCTACATTTGTTTCCAAAATGAGAATATGCTCACAGTTTTGAATATGTTCTGATTTTTACATTTGTGATGAATGCCAGTGCAAAACCTGAAGAAATGGAATAGCACATTGAGATAAATGGACTTTTACTGCATTACTATAACCCATGTTAACAGGAAACTGTTGCTGTAAACAGTGCATATGGGATGTCGCACTGGATGCAATATCAAGTTACAAATGCAGGTGGACCTTTACTAAAAACATGCAGAGCTGGTGAGAGACAGACAGTGACTGCATGCCTGCTCGGTGTTATGTTTTGCTGGTTGTTACCAATTTCACTGACTACAACTAAGTTATCACTATCATATATTTCCAGTCTGTGTGCCACTTTGGTAGACAGACAGCATATGCATTGTTTTGTATGGACATTGAAGCGCATGTATGACAGACCTGGTCCCTGTCATACATGCATTCTCTCTTTTGATCTACAAGTGGCACTACAATGTCTCACAGCTTGAGTGATTGCAATGCCACCTGTATGTCAATGCTGTTTCTGTAGGCAGGCTAAACACATTCAGAACCAGTGTGAACATAGAGGCAGAGTTGCTGTAACAGTCTGCTTTAAGTAAACTCAATGAGTGTGTGTGGCATCCTCAGTAGTGATCAAACTAATCAAGGAATGGGTAACAAGTGCCATTAACATAGTACTTTTCTGAAACTAATTACATGTTCGTTGCAGACTGTGTCTGCTATACATTTATTCCTTTGATGCTACAGTGGGAATTATAGGGAGCACCCCATACTGGGTATCATGTTTTACCCTGAGGTGGTGCTGTAATTAAAAGTCAGGGTAGTATTGTTGCATGGCAAAGACTCTTCTCTACAAGATGGCAAGACTTTTTTAATGTGGCCCAGTGAGTTGTTAGGTACAGGTAAATGCATTGCAAGAAAAAAAATAAATAGTAATATTCCCCAAGTACTAATTACTACTATATGTGCTTCAGTGTGTATTAATTCAGGCATTATAAGAATATGGTAGAACAAGAGAAGAAGATACTTGAGTGGCTCAAAACAGAACATATAAAAGCTTTGGTTTGCTATGAGACAGATTATTAAAAAGATGGCCACATGTACACATAAAACACATGCACGTGTATGCATGAGCACATGCAGGCATGTGCACACACACACACACACACACACACACACACACACACACACACACACACACACACACACACTCACTCTCAGAGAAGGTCAGAAAGTCACAGAATTTCAGAGAAACACAAAAGGATTAAACAATGCTACAAAATGTTAAACAGTGCTTTCTTTGTAAAATAAAGCAAAACAGACTATGTCAGCTACTGACGGAGTTCTGAATGACACACTTATAACTTTTAAATTATGGCTGTGCTATTATATAGTCTCCATGTGTTTTATTCAAAACTGACATGATTAGGCTAAGGTGACTCTGATCATATGCCAGAATGAGTGTGCCTGTTGTAGTACATGATATGTTCTCACTCAACTCGTTTAATGAGTTTTACTGATATCTTTGTAGTAAAGACCTTTGGCAACAATCAAAAACAGAAAACAAAATGCACATGACAGTCAATGCAATAGTTTAGGGAAATGGACAGTTTCTGTTTCAGAGTCGACTATGCCATCAACTTTACACATACCTCTCAACTTTTCATCAGAAGAAATCTGGACAAAGCCTGATATAAAGTAGGTACAAAGGCCCACAAATAGGGACAGATTTTAAATATTGCTCTTATGAACTTAAAAAGTTACTAGAATAACAAGGTATATAATGAAATGCATTTTCCAAAGGATATGAATTCTGAAATTCAAATGTATGACATTATTTACAAATTTCATTTCCCAGATCATCACAGTGATTTGCCAGAAAACAAAACATTTTATAAGGAACAGATCGAAAATTTGAGGCAAAAATCTGGACAGTTGAGTGGTATGGTTTTGCACATTATAAGTAGCAATAGACTACATGCATATAAACTGAGAACCAAACAAACAGCGGTCTGTGTAAAGCGACTTACAACACAGAAAAATGCCATCAACCACTAATGGAAACCAGGGAGTAACTCAAGAGTTGAGGAACAAAAGCACAAAATCTATTAAATAAACTGCATGCTTTTTATAAAATTCATATGTTCTCATTGTATTGGACTTTAAATTAAAGTCCACAATTGGAAAGTCATGCTTTTCACCTACTCCCTCGCCTTTATTAATGGTCCTCGGCATTCTTCTGTGGTTATGCATATAAACTCCATTGCTCTTACAAGACTGCATCCACATTTCAGTGATAAGCAGGCTGCCTTTACCAAAACCATTCTTATCCAGTAACAGTCTATATTCTGTAGGTTTCCCAAAAGAAATACTGACTGACGGAGTTCCCAACTTCATGTCATACCTGGCCTGCTGGCTTGTCTGTGGCAGCACTGTGGGGTGAAGCACCTAAAGACAACCCCCTACCACCCCCAGACTAATGGTCTGTTGGAGAGATTAAACTCCATACTACAGATCATGCTATGGGCATTTGCAGACCACTTTAAGAGGAACTGGGACACATATTTGCCTCATCTGTTGTTTGCTTACAGAGAAGTGCTCCAGGAATCCACAGGTTTTTCACCCTTTAAGTTGCTTTGCGGGCATTTGATTCAAGATGAGTAGGAAGGTGAGTGTGAATCCCATAAGGAGTCTATTGTGGCATATGTCCTAAACCTTAGAACAAGGCTTAGGGAACTCATGGGCTTAGCCCAGGAGAACCTGACAGAAGCCCAACAGCAGGAAAAGGTATGTCATGACATTAATGCTTGAGCTAAAGAGTATGCTCTGGGGCAGCAGGTTATTGTTCTCATTCCTGTCAGACACAATAAGCTGCAGGCAACTTGAGAGGGACCCTTCAAAGTGGTAAGGAAGGTCAGTGATATTAACTACACGGTAAAACTAATATACAGGAGGCAGGGGCACAAACTGCACCATGTTAACATGATGAAACTTTAGAAAGAGATGCCCTTGTGCTGAGTATTTGCAGTAGATGTCAGGAGGAGTCTGAGGGGGATGTATGGCTACAGTGAGACAGGCAGCAAAATCCCAAATTACTATGGTGGAGACTAGGATTGCAGGTATATGATATGACAGTGCACCACTGTAATGCAGTCAGCAATGCGAAGGCAGCTGGAATCTCAAGACAGGATATGAGGTAATGTATTCCCAGATAGTCTCATCCCTCTCAGGCAATGTTATTCAATGGTCACTTGAAAAACTAGCTTGAGTCTTCGAGGAGGGAAAGAAGTGTTACAAAGGAGGATACTGCCATACAGCTATCTGGAATTGTGTAAATAATTATATGTAATTTGTGAATATCAGCATGGTTTATATAAGATGCTTGTGTTACAAATGTATTAGAACGGTATGTCATGTGTATATCAAACTACTGATACAGAAGTGTGTGTTGAAAAGGTTTTTTGCAAAGTTCTGTTTGAAATGTAACCACAGTGTACCCTACTGGAATAGAACAGAAATGTTCATGCACTATCGTAACTGTTTAAATGTATATATTTTAACAGTGAAAAATGGAATATATGAGGTTAATTTCAGAAAAAATAGCTGAAATTAAATTATTTATGGCTATGCAATAAAATATGTTATTTTTCAGTTTTCAATGAGCTACAGACACAGAGTCTGTGATGAGAAACTTTCTGTATCTTCTTTAGTGTGAAATAATTACTAGTCTTGAAATGTGGAGGAATGTAATTGTTTTATATCTTACAGCATCTGCTAAAGATCTGGGGTCTATGTATTTTCACAGGTGGATGCTAAATACTGCCAGCTCCCAGCAGGGAGAGTTTCACCTTGGATAGAGTCAGATGGCAAGAAATAGTGTCATTCTGCAAACCATCCCAGGTTCTCAGCAGTAATATTTGAGATATTAATTTGAGAACTCTCTTAGAGAGACAGAGCATTCTGTATTTTGTCTTGTACCTGACAAGAACCATTCACCACAACATCTGCCTTGCTCTAATTAAGTAAGTAAACTAGGATACAGGAATTCTCTTAGATTCAGCCAGGAATACAGTGAAGCTTAGTTTAGATATTTTTCTTTATTTATTTGAGACTGTCCTGCAATGTTGTTTTACATATATCCTGTAGTTTTGAACTCTGATGCCACTGTGAAGATATATTTAGTATTGTCTTGTTATTTTATTATTTACTATTAAATATATTTAAATGTTTCATTGTGGCTGATCTGTGTAAAATATTTAAGTTCTGCGAGTACTTCCATGTGTATTTGTTGACACTGTGTGAGCCACTCCTAATAGCCTTGCTCTTGGTCAAACTACCATTTGTATTAATATTAATAATACACAGTAACACTGGACACCCTTTGTTAAGAGTCGTAAAGTAGATGATAAAGAGTTTCTGTTGGCAGTGGTAACTACCTTATAGTCTGGGCAGAAGAGGGCATAGCTAGTAAACCTGTGCCAGCCTCTCCCAGATGTGTGTGTGTGTGTGTGTGTGTGTGTGTGTGTGTGTGTGTGTGTGTGTGTGTGTGTAAATCAAACCTCAAAGAGTGTGTCTGTCAGGTACTTGGGCAGGGACACAAAGCACTGGTTGGACAGAGAGGGTGCTGATAGGTCATGGCTTGGTCACTCAGCTGAGATCTCAACTCTATAGCTGTGCCAGTGGGGAGTTTTCTGGGGAATCTGTAGAAAGTGGGAAAAACTAGCCCTGGACTGACTGTGGTCTCTGTGTGCTCTTTAAGGGAAATTGCACTTGATGCACAGCTGCATCTGGAAATTCTGTGTGTGCACCTGTTATCCTCCCAGTGTACATCCCCAACTGTTGCCAGTAGAGGATTGGGGCTCCTTAATTGCTGGTCCAGTAGTGGATTGTAACACTAATACATTCTCCAACAATCTTTGGACTAAAGTAATTTCACTTTTTGATCTATATTTGAAGAACAATGTTATTAATGACTGAATTAACTAATGAAAACTGAGAAAATTTTGGAGTACTAATTTTATTATCTAATATCAGGCCTCTGTAAATATTGTATATATTTTATGTTCATTGTTTGTTAACTTACAATAATATTTATATTTCAAGTTTATTGTGTTTGATTATTTTTTTTATTTGCTGAAAAATAGAAAAAAAATCTCTTAGTTAAAAAGCCAGGGACACATTCACATGATTAGTTAAAAGAACATGCATGAAGGATGATACTCTAATGGCTGTCACTAATGTCTGACAGTAAATCTCACATATTTACCAAAAAAATCATATTTTTTGATGTGCAGGACAAAAAAATGAGGCAGATTCTGGGATGTTCTGCAAAATCATGAACAACTGAAAGCCACATGTAGATGGCATCAGGAGCATACGCTGACATGTATGTGAATTACATGTATGTCACCTATTAAATCTTGACCTATGATTAAGAATCCTCTCTCTGATTCATTCAAGTCTTTTGGATTAAGCACTTGGGCTTCAGACCAGTTGTTTTACATTAGGAAGGTTTGTGGCAAGCACTGTGGTGGCAGGACAGGTAGCTTTCATCCTTCTAAGTTGGGAACTGCTGATTGAGAGCCCAGTGTCCAAGTGTATTAGTTCTGGTTTAGGCGCTTGGGCTTCAGGCCAGTTATTTTACATTAAGAAGGTTCGTGGACTGCACTCTTGTGGGAGAAGAGGCTGGACTCTGCCCTTCTGAGCTGGGAATTTTCTGGTTAAAGGTTTATAGTGCCTGAATATTTGAACTGTATCTTACTGAAATTGGTTCACCTTGTTTGCTCTAGCATAGACTAGATCCAGGCCTACTGAATCTAGCTTTGTTTATATACTTGTTGTTTGTTTGCTTGTTATTTCCTGGAAGCTAATTCACCTAATACAACTTCTCAGCGCTTCTGTGGATCACTAGTGATATCTGCATTGCTTACTGTACTTATTTCCTTGTTTCACTTGAAAGAAAGTTACTGTTTGTCGTTTTGCATTTAGTTACTTGTATCACATTGCACTCAAGTTACCTGGCACTTGCTCACTAAAGCAATTATATAAGTCAGCACTAAAATTAAAAGCACTACACCCTCACTCCCCACTGGCCCTTGTTTTCAATTAAGGATTTCCCAATATTATTCTAGCATGTCCAAAGGTCAGTTGTCAATCTCCTCTCCGGTCCAGCTGGTGAATCTGGGAATCTTGAGGCAATGTTATAACTGCCTCATGTACACAGACAACCCTCTCCTCCCACATAACACAAATACTTGCGAGATGCAGCTATTTAGCCAAACTGGAGGCTGAGCTCTCTCAACTCAGGACTGGCAAGACCAGACAGGAGGAGAAGGCAACTACACACACCACAAAACCAGCCTCACATAATGCTACCACTCCACTGAATCAAACACATAAACACACAAAGACATACTCGGAGGCTCTGAGTAAAATTTACCTAAACAGCAGAGGCCTCCAAAGCAGACACCCAAACAACTGCTACCTCAAGACACCCCACAAGCAACACATAAACCACAAAAGCAGTGTGCAAAGCAGTCACAGCCCTTAAGGCCAAATACAACACCAAACATACTTGTCATAGGTGACTCCATAGTCAGACACACTGACGTCCCACTCACCAGGCTGAACAAGGAGAGGGTCACAGTAAGCTGCCTATCGGGCGCTAGAATCCGCCACATAACACAAGCACTGGGTCACTCCACAGCAAGTACAAATATGACACAGTCATTGTCCATGCTGGTGTGAACGACCTGAGACGTACCTCCCTGGACTGCATGAAAAGAGACATAGAGGAGCTCTCTGATTATGTAGCCCAGGCAGGTATGACCCTAACCCTGAGCAGTATCCTTCCTTCACCAAGAATGATGCCACAATATAGAGACAAGATGATCAGCTTTAACAATTGGCTTAATGTCTGGTGTCATTCAAAGGGGATCCAGTGTCTGTCTGCCTGGGATGACATGCTTGACAAGCCACGCTGCTCAAGGGACGGCTTGCACCTGTCACCCCTGGGATTCCGGATATTGGCTAAGGCTCTTGCCACCCCCATAGTGCCTTTTTAGGCAAGGCTCAAATTCTAAACCTACCACCCTAGAAAACAAAAATGGGAAGAAATTGAGGGTAATGCTGCTCAATGCCAGAAGTCTAAATCTCAAAATGCACGCACTCGAGGCCCTTCTCAGTATGGAGAACATCGATGTCTGTGCTGTAACTGAAACCTGGTTCAAGGCTCCTGAGAGCACCCGCACTATTAGGTTTTACCTCATATCATGCGCTTCTGCGCCAAATCCCGGAACACTCCACAAAAGGAGGGCGTGTATCCATATTCATAAAGGATACTCACACCTCCAGGTTGGTGGCAACGCATGAAGCTTGAAACCATCCAGGTGCAACTAACAATAGGCAAAACTGCTCTACAAATTGTAGCATGCTACAGGCCACCCTCTCAAACTCAGGAACCCCACACAGCCTTCCTGAAGACACTGGAGGGTATAAATGTATCTCCAAACACCATCATATTGGGTGACTTCAACTACCCGAATATAGACTGGGAACATTACTCAAGCCCTAACTTTCTAGCCCAACGGTTCCTGGAGTTCATAAATTCAAATGCCATGGAACAGCTAGTCACTGTTCCCACGAGAGGAGAAAATATACTAGATCTCATTGTCACAAACATGGGTACAAAATGCTCCACACCGAAGTATATCCCTCATTGGTGAGATCTGATCATAAACTAATCTCACTGGAAATCCACATCCCCCCACCCCAAACAAAAGACCATAGTGAAGAACTTCTCTAAAGCAAACTTCACACTACTCAAGACTGGTGTGGTATCCTTCAAGGCCCCTGAGTCAGAGGAAACCACAACCCAAGCTGGAAGCCCTTACAAATGCCTTCTATGAACACCTCCAGGACTGCATGGATCAGGCAATCCCAAATAAAACCAAGACTCTTTCCACAAAGGGCAAACGTCCAGTCTGGTGGACCCCAGCCATTAACAAACTTTACAATAAGAGGAGAAAGCTATTACATGATAGAACAAAATCCATAAAAGGGAAGTCACCCTGATCATTATTAGTAAAAATACGAGCACTCATAAAATCAACTAAGGCCAATTTTGAGAGAAAAATTGCCATGGATTCAAAGGACAATCATAAGGCCTTTTCAGCTATGTTAGGAACCTGGGTGGAAACTCACAGATATGCTCAGAATTAGTCCAAAATGATACAAAAATCACTGAACCCACAGACATTGCCAACATACTGGCAGACAGGTTCAGTGCAAACTTCACCCTCTCCCTAAAGGAGAGATAACTATCCCAGCCGAGTGTAGCCTCCCGGACATCTCAAATGCGCAGGTGAAAGCTGCTCTCTCTAAAGCTAAAAACACAGCATCAATGGGACTGGATGGTGTCCCCGGCTGTGTGCCACACGAGCTAAATGAGGAATTAAACCCGCACATAAGGCAGCTGTTTAATCTCAGCCTTACCACAGGATACGTGCCCAAGGAGTGACGGCAACTGTGGTCCCACTCCACAAAGGTGGCCCTCACGGACCCTGGTAATTACCGCCCCATAAGCTTAACAAGTCTAGTCTGCAAAGCTATGGAGAGGATCATAATGGAGCTCATAAACAAAGATATAGGGGACTTGCAGACATTGGACCCGACCCAGTTTGGCTTTGTCAAGGGAAGATCATGCCTTTTGAACTTGGTCGTCTTCTTCGAAATAGTCACCAAGACCATTGATGAGGGAAAGGCAGACCATACAGCCTACCTTGACCTTGCAAAGGCTTTCGATACAATACCCCACTCGGGTATTGTAGAAAAACTTACCAGCTTAAATGTAAACCCATATGTCACAAGATGGGTTGCAAACTGGCTTAAGGACAGAACCCACAGGGTTAGAGTTGCTGGCGCTGTGTCAGACTCCAAGCCGGTCACAAGTGGTGTCCCACAGGGCTCGGTCCTTGGCCCCCTATTGTTTGGCATCTACTTCTCAGAAGTACAGGCCAACATGGGAGGACTTTAGCTGACAAAGTTTGCAGATGACTGCAAACTGGGCCATAGTGGAAAGTGCATCGGACACTGATATCCTTCAGAAGGGACTCACGGAAACAGATAGCTGGTGCCAGAGCCATGGCCTGAAGTTAAACGCCAAAAAATGTATAGTCATACCCTTCGGGAAAAACAAGGTAACCCCAAGCTACCATATAGGTGGCAATCCACTAAGCACAGAAGAGGTTATCAGGGACCTGGGGACCCAGGTTGACAGTGGCCTTTCTTTGACACTCACATTGCTAAAGTGGTTAGAAAGACCTTCTACATTGCCCACCTGATCATGAAGGGATTCACATCCAGATCTAGTGAGGTCATTGTTCCCCTGTACTCTTCACTTATCAGACCAATGATCGAGTACAATGCCCCATTCGGGATGTATCTCACCCGACATCTGCAGCAATTGGAGAGACCCCAAAAGTTCCTCACCAAAAGGATAAAGGGACTCCAAAATCTGTCATATGCTGCCAGATTGAAGAAACTCCAGCTCTATTCAGTCGCATACCGCCTGCTCAGAGGTGACATGTGCCTGACATACAAGGCCATGTCCAACCCGGAATTAATGGACATGCTCCACCTCAAAAATCCAAATCCACCAAAACCACTAGAGCAAGCGACTTAAACCTTAGCACGGATATAAATAGGACGTGCTGGAGGGATAGATTTATCACTCAGAGACTCCCTATGCTGTGGAATAAAATCCCGGTCCATGTGAGGCAGAGCACCTCGCTGACTCTGTTCAAGAGAAATCTAGACCTGTGGATGGGAGATCGTAGGTTTACCCCGGGAATCATCTCTGGGTCACTGCTGGACAGAGGCACAACAAACTAATGGGCACAGTATTTTTTCATATAAGGGGTGGCGTAAGCCACAATAATTTGGGCTAGGCTTATAAATGCCTTAGGGCAGATAGCCTAGTATAAACCTATGAACCTGTGAACCTAAATTATGGGACTGTACCACTATAGCTAGCCTTTGTACTGCATTCCTGTACAAAACTTTCAAAGTCTTATACTCTGTACACAATTTACACATGCTTTACTAGATTTATACAGCACATACAATTGTTTTTAAATCAAACCCAGTGTCAAAACTACACAGTGGAAGATTAGACTTCTGCAAAACCCATCTCTTATACTAAGCTCTGTGAGTCTGTCTCATGATAATGATATCAAAGGTTTTACATAATTACATTCTTATACCCGAATTGCCACATTTCAATAATAACTTACTAGCCTCTGAAACAAGGGGAAACCACAAAGCCTTCTTCAATAATGTCAAGAACCTCCATGCTAAAGCCCAGGTTTGTTCCAAATTAGTACTTAATGGTATCACTTACATTGATGCTGTTGACTTAGCCAACCTCCTAGCAGATAGGTTCACTGCAAACGTCAACCCCTGTCCCCCTCAAAGGCCCTTTTGCCATCTCCGATACTTGTCCTACATATCATATCTCGATAGCTCAAGTGTTAAAGGCCCTATCCAAGGCAAAGAACACAACTTCCATGGGACCTGATAGTATCCCAGGCTGTATTCTGCACCATCTCCAGCTAGAACTAGCTTCATCACTAACCACCCTATTCAACCACAGCCTAAGTGCAGGCTTCATTCCAAAAGAGTGGAGCACTGCCATTGTCATCCACTTGCACAAAGGTAGTCTCACTGCTGACCCTGGAAACTATTACCCTATTAGCTTGACAAGTTTGACCTGTAATGTCATGTAGCACATTATTATGAGTCTTATAAACAAGGACATAGGCAATCTCTAACCACTTGACCCACCCAGTTTGGATTTGTCAATGAGAGATCTTGTCTGTTGAACCTGGTTGACTTCTTTGAGACTATCACCAAGGTCCTGGATGAGGGAAAGTCAGTACATGCACCTTACCTTGACTTGGTCAAGGACTTTGACACACTCCACCACTCATGCATCATGGAAAAGCTAACACAAATAGGGCATAAATCCCTATCTCTTCAGGTGGGTGGCCAACTGGCTCACTGACAGGACCCACAAAGTCAAAATAGTGCCTCCACCTCTGATAGCAGACCTGTCAATAGTGGAGTTCCCTAGGGATCTGTCCTGGGACCCCGACTGTTTGGCATCTACTTCTTAGAGGTCTGGGTAAAGACAAAAAGACAGTGGCTGGCCAAGCTTGTGGATGACTGTTAGTTGAGTGCTGTCATTGACTCCTCAAATGATGTTAGCATACTGCAGGAGGGTCACACAGCAACTAATGATTGGTGCCAAAGTCATGGCCTCAAGTTAAATGTAAAAAAAATGTATCATCATACCATTCAGTAAAAACATGGCCCCTACTGATTACCACATCAATGGCAACACCCCCCCCCGAAGTACACAAACTGTGATGAGAGACCCAGGTACTCAGGTTGACAACAATCTCACATTTGATCATCATGTAGCGGCAGTGGTCAGAATAACCTTTACTTGGTTTATCTCATAAGTAAAGGGATTGCATACAGAAAAAAGGAGGTTATTACCTCTCTACACTCCTCCCTCATTAGACCTATAATTGAGTATAATGCCCCATTTGGTATGTACCTCTTCAAACATCTGCACCAATTGAAACATCCACAGAAATACATCATAGGTTCATAGGTGTGTACTAGGCTAATGGAACTGGAGCCTTTACAAACCTAGCCCATAGGATTACCCTGGCATCGTGCCACCCAACCTTAGTTCCCAGTGCCTCTGTAGAGTAGATCCACTGGAGTGATCACCGGGGTGAATATTCTATTTCCCATCCACTTATCAAGATTTCTCTTGAAGAGGGCTAGTCAGGTGCTCTGTTTGACATGTATGGGAAGTCTATTCCATAGCATGGGCAGTCTCTCGGTTATGAACCTGTCCCTCCAGCTTGTTCTGTTGATTGTGGTAATGAGGTTAAGGTCTCTGGAACATGTTGTGTGGAGGAATTGGGATTTCTTTAGATGTAGTATTTCTAACAGAGCTGGGTCAGACATGGCTTTGTAAGTCAAGCAGAGATCGCCTCTAAGTAGGTGATATGAGACAGAGAATAGTTGGAGTTTTTTGTCTGTCCATATAAGAGAAGTGTTTAAGGCCTAGGATCTTCTTTGTGAGGTAGTTTTGCAGTCTCTTCAACTGTTGCAGGTGTCTAGTGAGGTAAATACCAAATGGGACATTGTACTCGATGATTGGCCTAATGAGGGAAGAGTAGAGGGAACCAATGATCTCTTGCTTCCTGGATGCAAAAACCTTAGTAATGAGATGTGCCACATAGAAATACTTTCTGACCACAGTGGCAATGTGGTGGTCAAAAGAGAGGTTGCTGTCAACCTGTGTTCCCAGATATCTTATAACTCCTTCTGCATTCAGTGGACTACCATTGATGTGGTAATTCATGGGAACCATGTTTTTGCCAAAGGGGATGACGATACATTTTTTTTGGCATTGATCTTAAGCCATGGTTCTGACATCAGTTGTTGGTCACAGTGAGGCCTTTCTGTAGGATGTCAATATTACTTGGGAAATTAATAATAGCTCCCAACTTGCAATTGTCTGCATACTTTGTCAGCCAGCATTGCTTTGTTTTGGACTAGACTTCAGAGAAGTAGATACCAAACAGGAGAGGACCCAGGACCGAACCCTGTGGGACTCCACTCATGACAGGTCGGCAGTCTGACTTGGAGTCAGCTACTTTCACTCTGTGGGTTCTATCTGTGTGCCAGTTTGAAACCCACCTATTGATATAGGGGTTGATGCCTAGCTTAGTGAGTTTTTCTATGATTCCTGAGTGGGGAATTGTATCAAAAGCCTTGCCCACATCATGGTAGGCTGTATGAACAACTTGCCTTCATCCACAGCTCTGGTGACTAACTCAAAGAAGTTGCCAGGTTGAGCAGTCATGATCTACCTTTCACAAAACCAAACTGTGTGGGATCCAGAGTTTAGGGATTCCCTATATCCTTGTTTATTAGGTCCATGATGATGCATTCCATAGCTTTGCATATCAGACTCATCAGGCTAATGTGGTGATAGTTCCCAGGGTCTGTAGTCACTACTCCTTTGTGGAGATGGATGACTGCAGCAGTGCACCATTTGGTAGGGACAAAGCCTGCGGTGTGGCTGAGATTGAAGAGGACACAAAGGTTAGGTGCTAGTTCACTCTGCAGTTCATGTGGAACACAGCCAAGAATATTGTCAGGTCCCATAGAAGCTGTATTCTTGGCCTTGGACAGTGCTGTTTTAACCTGTGCAGCAGTAATACTGGGTGCCTGGCAGTCTACTGGTATTGTGATTGGCCCTTTGTTGGGGGAGAGAGGGGTAACGTTGGCACTGAATCTGTCAGCTAGTATATTGGCAATATCTAGTGGCTCACTATAGGAGGCACCATTGTGCAGTAGCTCATAGCAAATGTGGGTATTGTCATGGAGATTATTTACATAACTATAGAAGGCCTTGTGGTTGTCTTTACTATCTGCTGCAATTCTAATTTCATAGCTAGCTTGAGAGGATTTGATGATGGATCTTAACTTTTTGTTCAGGCTGATAAGGAAGTTTTTCCAGCATTGGGACTTCACCTTATTCCATATCAGTGTCCTTCTTCTGTTGTAGAGTTTGTTTATGTGGGGGGGGGGGGGGCACCAAACTGGCTTTCTTTTTTTGGAGGATACCATCTTGTTTCTATTGGGTATGGCGAGATGCATGCATTTTTGTATTTTTCATACAGTGCATTGGTGTATGATTCTGCAGTCATGCAAATATTCTCCATTTGCATGGGTGCCATAAAGTTAGCCACCTCTGTTTTTAGGAGCCAAAGTTAGCTTTGGAGAAGGTTTTCATGGTGGTTACCTTTGTGGGAGGGTGAGGGTGGGAGGGATGTGGATGTCCAATGTGATTAGTTTGTGGTTGGATCTATGTAAGGAGGAGTTGACTATTGATGTAGAGCAATGGTCGCCCATGTTAGCAATGACTAGGTCAAGGATGATGCTACCTCTAGTGGGGGTAAGAACTAGCTGGTCCAGGGCATTGGAATTAATGAATTCCAAGAAATGAGCAGCAATTGTATTGGTACATGAGTAGTTTTCCCAGTTAATGGAGGGGTTGTTGAAGTCACCCAGTATGAGAGTGTTAGGTTGGACCCTAATATTCTCCAGGGTGCTTAGGAATGTGGAGTGTGAGTCTTGGGACATGGTTAGGGACCTGAATTGCTGTCTTACCCAATGTTAGCTGCACCTAAAGTATCTCTGATGCCATATGTTGGGCTATCAGTCTGGAGGTGTGCACATCCTTTATGAATATGGAAACACCACTGCCTTTGAAGCTGCGGCCCAAGTTCTGGGGCCAAAAGGTGTGGAATGAGTTACAACCTGGTAGTGCAGTGGTGCTTTCTGCTGCCTTGAACTAGGTGTCTGTTACAGCACAAATGCCAATGTTCTCCATTTTAAGGAGTGCTTTGAGCAAGTACATTTTGAAATTTAGACTTCTAGCATTGAGCAGTAAGACCCTCAGATTACATTTGTTTTTAGCTGTTACAGTGGTAATTTGTTCTTTGGAACACCGCCAAAAAAAGGCACTATAGTGGTGGCAAGAGCCTTGGCCAGTATCCAGAAGCACAGGTTTGACAGATGCAAACCGTCTCTGGCAAAGCATTGAGGTCTGTCAATTATGTAATCCCAGGCAGACAGTACTGGATCCCCTTAGAATGACACCAGAAACTTAGCCAATTGCTGAAATCAGTCATTTTCTACTTGTACTATGTTATCATTCTGGGTGATGGTAGGAGGCTGCTCAGGGCTACCTGCCTGGTCTATATAATCCAAGGGCTCCTCTATGTCTCTTTACTTGTAATCCAGGAAGGTATGTCTCCATTCATTCACATCCACATGACAGAGTCATATTTGTACCTGTTATTGAGGGACCTGAGTGTGTGTATGTGATAGATCTTAGCACCTGACGGGTAGCTGACTGCATCTTTCACCTTATTCAACTTTGTTAGTGGGACATCAGTGTGCTTCACTATCAAGTCACGTATGACTAGTGTGTTGGGCATGCTGTTTTGCATTAGGGGCTTTGGCACACCATTTAGGAGAGTCATGTGTCTCATGATTAGTGTTGTGTTGTCATGATCGAGTGCATTTCTGCCTTAGAGGTCTCTGCTGTTTGGGTAGATTTTTATTGACAGACTCCACAAAGGAGGTTGTGTGGTTTGTGTTTTTATGTGAAGGCAGTGCTGGTTTGTGTTCTGGAGGGCTATGTTTTCCATGTGGTGTGGTGCAAGTGTTGACCACCTCCTCTTGGCCAGCTATTCCGGTCTTGGCTGGAGAGTGCATGGCTTCCAATTTGGATATATAAGTGCATCTCTCACAAGTCTGAGTGCTGGGAGGTAAGAGGAGAGAGTTGTCAGTGTAAAACCAGAAGAGTGGCAAAACAAGTGTAGAGACCAACACTGAAACCAAAAGAACCACCAGTAGGACAAATGGAAACCACACTGTTTTATTACCAAGTTAAGCGCTTTCATCAATTAAAATTGACTTCATCAGAACAAGAGGTACAAGCAACCAAGCTTTTAAATACACTGAAAACATTGCCAATAGGTTAAAAACACACCAATCACTATCCTTTCCCTTGAATAAATTAATAAATTAATAATTAATAACTTGTTACCAATCCACTTAAAATGGAAAACATATATATTAAGCATTTTGTTAAAAAATCTATGAATATATGACAATAAATAAAAACATTATAAAGTTATTTATGCTCATATGCTCATATTTATGCTCATATTTTATTTCTTTTTTATTTATTTCTAGTGACTATACCATTAGAAACTTCATATCCTTGTCTCTCAAGCTAGTTTTCACTATCTTTTTCTGATTGTTTCTCTGACTTCATCTTGACCAGGGTGCTAGCCTAGCCAAGTATTAGCCATTACCCCTCCCCTTCACCTCACTTCCTCTTCCTAGTCTTCATAGGTGCCTCACAACAGCAGGAGCCATTTTGAAACCTTCTTTCTCCTTCATGCTGCTGAGCATCAGCTGCTCTGTGTAAGGTAAACTTTTGATTTTTTGGCATTAACTGTTTTGCGATGTCCTTCTGTAGCCTTAACTCCTTTAAATCATACAATATTTGGTGATTATTCTGTCACTTTATCTGCTTTAGTTCATATAGTATTTTGTGACTATATTGAGCATAATATTGAGATGAATATTGCTTGCATATGCAGTTACTGGTGCACTTTTTCTCACGACTCTAGTTTTGTGAATATTTAAAGTTTATTTTGCCTGTTGCAAGGAGCTCCCGCACCTTATGATCACAGGTATCTTAGCTTTTGAATTGTACTTATCTTATTTCTTGTTTTTTTAATGAAAGAAAACTGTAAATGTGAATATTTACCACCTAGGTTTCTTGTTGCAAGGAGCACCAGCCCCCTAACTTTACATTTAAATGTATCTGTAGTATTTTCACTGCAATTTCTTGGTGTAGTGCTAAAGTAAAAGGAAGAACTACTGCCTGAAAGTTGAAAGTGTACCAATTGTTCTTGTCCTCAGTATCCTGAATTTCTGTTTTCCTGTTTTGTGAATTATTGCCTTGTGTATGTCTACACTGTGCTTTTATTAACTACTGTTGTTCTGCATTACGTTATGCATAGGTGTAAACACTGATGTGTTCTAAGCTAGCTGTGTGTGTAAGACACTCATACAATGGAAATAAATGCTTGGTATACTGCCTCTGCCTACCTGTATTACTTTTTTTCTCTCTACCTATGGTATTTTTGTCTCTCGCTCTTTTCCTGAATTACTTGCTCATAACTAATCCCCCTCCTCTCTGTTTTTATAGCCCTAGTGGATGATTCCCTGTGGTTTTCTCCTGGCCACAGTATAGGCAACTCATGTTGAGGACCTTAACAGATACCCTGCTACTCTAACCATCGGTCCAGAAGCCACCATTTTAACCTTAAAACAATACCACTGAAGTATGTGTCTCAGTGAATAACTACTACATGATAAGCTAATCCTGTAATTAATGCTAGAATTTATAAGCACAACAGGAATTTACAGTGTGGTTTTTTTTGCTAGTTGCCATGAAAAGCAGACGCTAGCAGCTCCTATACTTTCTCTTTGGTTACCCACTACCCTCATACTGTTTCTGTGTATATTCTCCTGTTCTGTACTTTACCCTTTCCTGAATCCATTTCTAGCCTCACTCATAACTGCTTTTGCTAGTGCACCTCCTCTATTTTACAGTCTTCAGACTCTTACATATTAATGTTTTTTTTTTGCCCTGCTTTTAGCTGCTAGTAAGACCTCTCTCCCCCTCCAAAGCCCCTCTCTATTGTAGCTTATTTTAACCATACAGCACTGGGTTTGCTTCAAGTAAATCTACTTGTGTAGCTTGAAGCCAGTGTCCTTTTGTAAGCATACTTCTGCTCATATTTTATTTCTTTTTTATTTATTTCTGGTGACTATACCTTTAGAAACTTTATATCCTTGTCTCTCAAGCTAGTTTTTCACTATCTTTGTCTGATTGTTTCTCTGACTTCATCTTGACCAGGGTGCTAGCCCCGCTCCATTTGTTCCCCTACCCTACCCCCAATGCCACCCACCCCATTACAATTACCTTTATACCTAACTATCTCTCCCTTTCCTGTCCAACTAGCCACTACAATTCCACTTCCTGCTTATTGCTACAACAACCTTTCTAATCTGTCAATCTTGTCAACACCACTTCCCCTATACCACTCTCTCTACCTACTCTGTCTGACCATATTTTATTCCAACATGTATTATTTTCTAATATCTTCTACACTACTCACTACTTTACTATCAAGTAAATTTACCCAAGCTTGTGTTGCACAATATAGCCCCTTATACAATGGAATAAAAAACATTTTAAATAAGAACTGGAGTGTTTTCAGAACTAACAATGAAATATTCCAGGCAGTGGGGGAGAGACCCCTGTTTTCTACAAAAGTGGGGTGCAATCTGAAGTTAACACTAGAAGGTAGTTCAAATGGTAGAAGCCAAATTAGAAATTAATGTACCGAAGCTTGTGGGCATTGTTCACAGTGTAGTTTCATTATACAGACAACTAGTGTGGTCTTAGATAACAGGACTAGGGATACAGTGTTTTTTAAGAAAGGTAATTGTTTTACCAGCAGGATAGTATACCTGGATAAATGTAATGCCTGTGCGGGGTTTTATGTCAGAAAGACTGAGAGGGCTTTTAAGTCCAGGATTTATGAACACTTGTACGACATAAAAAATGAAAAGGAAACTAACGCTTTGTATAGATACAGTAAAGTGTGTAATAATTTCTCTGGTTTCAAATTTGGCATCTTGGATGTTATACAAATAAACCCCAGGAGTGGTGATTGGAAGAATATTTTGAACAAAAGAGAACTTATGTGGCAATTGAGGTTGGCTGCTAACCTATATCCTGGTTTGAATTATGTTATATCTATTGCACCAGCCTTAAAAGAAAAAGCTGGGAAAATATAAAGTAAATTTGACATTTTTATAACTTTATGTTTTTATATATTGTCATATATTCATAGTTTTTTAACAAAATGCTTACTATATATGTTCATAGGTTCATAGGTTCATAGGTTAGTATGTTTTCCATTTTAAGTGGATTGGTAACAAGTTATTAATTATTAACTTATTAATTTATTCAACGGAAAGGATGGGTGCTTGTACCTCTTGTTCTGATGAAGTCAATTTTAATTGATGAAAGCGCTTAACTTGGTAATAAAACAGTGTGGTTTCCATTTGTCTTACTGGTGGTTCTTTTGGTTTCAGTGTTGTCAGTGTACATGTGGCAGTTGCTACATTGCCGCAGGATGCCCATGTTCACCAGATTAATAGGAGAAAGCCCAGGGAACTGACTTTTAGACATGCACGGAGGGGTGAGCATTAATAATAAGTACAGGAGCTGTTTCCTTGTAGAAAGTTTAGTGCTGGTAGCACTTTTGTGTGCTACAATAATTGCTACAAGAAGTCTGGTAAAGTGCTGGACTGATAAGCTAGTGAAAGTGCAAAAAGGAGAGAACTAGCAGATCTAAGGAAAAAAATGAAGAGCAGATTTTGGCACTGCTCAGAAGCTTACAAACAGTCCTGAATACAGCAAATTTGTATCTGGACTAGACTAGTTACAGGAAAGGTGGGAGACAAGTGCAAATGTGGGCCTTTAAACCAGAATGTTAAAAGAGATGGAAGCACTGCCCAAACAGCCAATAACCTACAATTTCTGGGCCAGAAACCACTCCTCTTGTGGTAGATAGGGTACCGAGTGCTTACCACTCCCACTGCTAATCTAGAAAGCTTCCGTCCAATACAGAAAAGCTTGGTGGGCTCAGACGTGTACATACAGTCTAGGATACAGTAAATCTGTATCTGGACTAGACTAGTTACAGGAAAGATAATTCATGGCCTCCAACACCTGTCATATGTGGACAGGTTGAAATTACTGTCACTGTGCTCAGTATCATGAAGATTGCTCAGGGGTGATTTGTGTCTCACATACAAGGCAATCTTGGACCCTGCCCTACTACAGATGCTCCATATACCCCAGTCTAACTCCTCATGCATTACCTGCTTGAAAGTCCTGAATCTAATATGCAACATCAACAAATCCTGCTGGAGAGACAGGTTTGTCTCCCAGGGGCTTCCCTGTCTCTGAAATAGACTTCCCATACAAGTCAGAGTACCTCGCTGACCCTCTTCAAGCACAACTTTGATGAGTGGATGAGAAACCACAAATTTGTCTCAGGGGTTCCACCTGTGCCACTCATTGATAGGGGCAACAGGTGCTGACTGACATTCCTTTTTTGGGGATAAACTCTTGGTTAGGATTGTAAGTGCCCCAGGGCCATTAGCCTAGTAAACTCCTATGAGCCTATGATCCTATACAAATCTATATATTTTTTTTGTTTTTCATAACACTGTTTTGAACACCTTTATTAAAATGTCACTAAAGACAAAGACACAAGTATTATTGTAAAGGAAAAATCATATTAATATTTTCTTCCATTTATAGACATTATTCATTAGTCCATCTTTATAACAACTGTCTTTCAAACCAATATTACATAAAGAAATTATTTTCTGTTTTCTCTTTCACCTTACTCCTCCTCATCCTTATCATTATTCTGCATGTGTTATTCCAAAAATGTTTTTATTTGTATTTAATTTGCTCCGTCCCTATTTTAAAGATCCGACTTCTAGTTCTTTATCTCTTTTACAATATTCAGTACTTTAAATAGACTTTAATTTCCTTGTTATTGTAATTGTTTTTTTTTTTGACAGCCAACAGAATTATACTTAATAAGGCCTTACTATCTCTAGACAATTAGGATCCTATGCACCAGATGAAAAGAATCACTTTCGTAGTTACAGCCATTTGCTTCCCCAATATTTTTGACAGAATACTCTGCTGAAAATTTTTAAATTTGCCAACTTATAGCACTCCCAAAAAAATCAGTCACCAGTTACCTCTTTGTTCATATCATTCTTTAACCAACATAAACTTCCTTTCCAATCTTTTCTAACCTCCACAGATAGATGTATATAGTTATCATACAATAGTTTAGATGCCCTTCTAAGCTATTGTTGTCTCTTTCGGTGTTTCCCAGTTAGGGGTCGCCACAGCAGAGCTTCGGTCCGCTAATGATTGGCAGTAGATTTTTACGTGCCGAGTTGCCAGCTCTGATGCACAAGCTTCAACGAAGATACGCCCATTCACGCATGTCTCCACACAGAAGACACTTTAGCTGAGAATCAAACAGAACAACGTCTTATTGGGAGGCGACAACGCTACCGCAGCACCACCATCGCAGTCAGATGATGCCCTTCTAAGTATCATTCTTTTAACTGGAACTTATGTTATAGATTCAATTAAAACACTACCACATCAGGTCTTTCACTTAGGACACCCCTATCCTTTGTCCTTGCTTATACTCTGATACCAGTCCATGATAGAATAGGCATTATCCAGGCTGCAGTCCAAACTTCTTATTGACCTCATCCCACTCTATTACGTTTCCCTGACTAGTTATTTGCTCCCAATACCTTTGTTCCTTCCCCAGTATTCTCCAATAAATTCCAGCCCCCTCTAGCATATTTTCTTAAACATTATTTAGTCATCCGTATTTACAAAATCTCCGTTCTCCATTAATGTGTTGGCTTTGTTCATAGAATACATTCTGCAACTATATGAATGCAATATTCTGTATGGTGTTTATTATTCTCCTTAAGGATCTGCAATCAAAATCCAACTCTCTCCTAATGTTTTGACCCCCCCCATGCTTTATCATCATTTCTTTACACTTTGAATTATAATCTTCTACTTGTGTTATGTACATAAACTTTAAATGTGTGACAGTAAAAGATCTCTTCAAATCAGTTAATCCTAAACCTCCTTCTATTGGGAGGATCAACTGATCTCGCTTAACTATTAATGTATTTCCCTCCCAGATAAATCCCTTCAATTTTTTTATTAGTTATTGCCTCCAACACTTGCTCTGAATAATAATAATAATAATAATAATAATAATAATAATAATAATAATAATAATAATAATCTGTCTGACCTGTATATAAAATTAAAGGTACTAAAAACATTTTCACTGTTTCTATCGTAGTATCTATATCCATAAACAGGAGCTTCCAATTTCTCAATTTTTGTATTATCTTTTGTTTAGTTAACTTCCCACTTATCCCTACCCTATTATTGTATCTGGAAATCCAAATGCATCCATTACCCTACTTATAAAATCCCAGCTAACTCTGTCAAATGTGTTCTCTGCATCAGGACCCACTTACAACAACAGTACTTTCTTAAATTCTGCTTCCCTCTGGATCATCACTGTTCTACTAATCTTTTCAAATATATGCCTCGCCTCTACAAAACCACACAGATTTTCCATTATTTTAGCTAGTAATAATAATAATAATAATAATAATAATAATAATAATTATTATTATTATTATTATTATTATTATTATTATTATTATTATTATTGTTGTTGTTGTTGTTTTTGTTATTACTATTATTATTATTATTATTATCCTGAAATTCTTTCTTTGTTAAACTAACACATTTAATTTCTTTTCAAATCTGTCCCCTGCAGCATTGCTATTTGTACTCTATTTTTTAATATAGTTCAATACTCTATCCTTTTTGTCAATAACTATAAGGCCATATACATTCTAAGATACTATGGATAAAGTGTGTAACCATTATAATAAAAATATATTGTTTCTACTTATTATAAATAACAGTTTTTTAAGTGCATTTCCATTTTTGTCAGGCTATTTTTTGTATTTTTTTCTTTTCATCTCCATTTCAACCTATTTTAAATTTATCAAGACTTTTTTGCTTTAATGAAAACCCTCAAAAGAAAAAAAAAATTCATAACATCCCCTTCCCATATCAACGTCGACCAAACACATAAATCTACATGCATTTTTAACAAATGAAATTTCACCCTCCATAAAAAGACAATTGCCACAAAACAGCAGCTGCAGCCAAAGGCTAACCTAATTTAAAATTAAGGTTACTAGTGTTAAAGCACCTGTTACATGCTGTGTTCCTACTTGCACTGAATGGTCTCTTGTTGTTTTATTATCTCTAGTCCTCCCATGAAAATGTGAAAAGTAGTTTGTATGCTTTCAGTAAACATTAACTTATAGCAATACGAAAAACTACAACTTTTTATGAGTAGTAACTTGATAAATACCAACAGTAAATGCTGAATTTCATATATATATATATATATATATATATATATATATATATATATATATATATATATATATATATAAAATTTTGCGCATTTAATTTTCACCATTTGGACCAAACTTTTTGGGATTTTTCTGCAAAAGTCAATAAAGAATCCTTTTCAGAAGAAGATAAAACACTGCTATCAAAATCATTAAGCAATACCACATCTTCTCTTTACTGGAAGTTATTTTTGTGGAAGCTTTTACATAGAAGTTCTTTACTCCTTATAAAATTGCCATTATTTCTAAGTGCAATGAAACAAAATGCTGGAGATGTGATGAAATGTTAAACACTGATTGGGTTCATATGATAACTGAGTGCAAGGTTGTTTTACAATTTTGGAATGATTTTAGAAATTCTGTAAAGGCTTTGTTATCAGATAATTGTCATATTTCTGATTCTATGTTGTTATTTAATGTTGCTATACCAAATGTAATCCCAAAATATCAAGTACCGCTCCTTTGGTCACTTTTGGCCATTGCTAGGAAAATAATCACAATGAATTGGGAGAACAAACGATATTTATCATTCAATGATTTTATTAGTCTAGCTAAGTGTGTGTGTAAAAAGAAATGCAAAGTATTCTAAGTAGAACATCTACTATAACTCATAAAAGAATAGCTTGGTAGAAATTGAAAGCTTTATTGCAGAAATATTAATGGTATTTATACTTTATATTGAAGTCTGTCATGGATGACTGCACATAGTTACTTATTGTTGATTGTGTTGTATTTCTTTATATTTTAGTTGTCTTGGTTGTTAATAGTAGTTGTAAAATCAAATAAAAAGCTGTTAAAAAAGAAAAAGTACACTGACTATATTTAAATAAGGCCAAATTGTGCACTGTTCCGTTAAATTTGTTATATTATTAAGGCTGTTGGGAAGGCTACTATCTCTTCCTATTTATGTCCCATAACTTTAAACTTTAGTCTTCAATGAACATATTGTCATTTTACCTTTATATTGTTTTCATTTACTTCTATAAAGAATGCTGGAAATTTTCAAGAAGCAGCTTGTGTCCATGTAAAAGTAGTTGGCAAAGAAAAAAAAAATACATAAAAGCTTGTAGATTCCTGAAGGAATCTATGTAAAGGTCACTCAAAACAGAATTTACAAATTTCCCCTGGCTAACTTCTTTCACCAGCAGATGTCTTGTATGTCTTGTCTGTCACTCAAAACATTTGCTAGTGGAGACATAAACACAAGCTAATATGTTTGCATATGCAAAAAGATTAACATTTTCATATTTGTTCATCAGTTTGTCTTAATTTTAAAGCATATTTGCTTACAAAATATAATTTATAGTTTAAACGAAGACATTAAAAACAATCTGAATTATCATTCTAGTTCTACATATAATATGATCAGTGTACTTTCACACCCCACCAAAATCCCATTAGCTATGAACACAGCATTATATTAACTTAAACTTGCTTCTGTTCAGCCTTTATTATCTTATTATAGTACAAAATCTCTTTCTTACAGCTAAAAAGTACTCATTCACTTTAACATCAACACATACAGCAGTCAATGAAAAGATACCCTGCCTATTTAAAATACCCATGACTGCATACTATGCAAAACGGTTTTACAATATCACATGCAGTTTATATTATTATGTGTTAATTCAAAGTCTAATAAGAAAAAATGTTTTGCTTACAGTTTCTTCTTTTTGGCCTTTATTGTCCTTCTAATCAATGAATTTGCAGTCCACATACAAGATTAAGAAAGCCACAGAAGTCCAGTCTTTTGTCTGCCACTTTTGTTTGCAAAGCCATATTTCACAATTGTGATTGATGCTTTATGATCTCACATCTGTTTCATTATTGTTGATCTTCCTGATCATGTCCATCTCCCAACACTAGACTCTTGTTCAAATCCAAGGAGCTCCTGATTCTTCTAGTCAATTCCTTTGCTGTTTTTCTGTCTCTCAAGAATTTTCCATCATAACATTGGAAATGGTTTCACTGGCAAAGATTTACTATAGTTTTATTGTCTGAAGCATGAGAAACAAAGTCCCCTTTTGCTTCCTGGCTCACTTTTTGTTGGATAAACTTTATTTCCTCCTTAGCTTGTTCTGCATCAGAAAATGTCTTTCATCTTCCAGGAAAATACTTTGAAGACAGCTGGATACAGCAGCTTGAATCTCATATTTGCCTTTCAATATTTCCTGACTGCTGTGATAAATTTGCTTTCTCCTCTGCCTGTTGCACTGTAATAATCATTTTCTGCAAACACTCTACTGTCTCCAGTTTTTAATACTTTTCTCTTCCGATACAGTTTTGTCAACTCTTTCTTCTGATATTATTTCAACTTTAATAATTAAGGTCTTGGTAGTGGCCTTTCAATTGACAAATCCTACTGTGGGCCATCAGTCTAGTTGGTCATTTGCACTTTTCTTCCAGTTCCTATGGTACAGCAGAACATTTTCAGATTTTCCCTCCATGCTCTGTCTTCTAGCTCTACTATTTTTTGAAACAGCACTTCTTGAGGAGACTCATATTTAGTAAGCCTGTTCTTCATTTCACCCTTTGATTTTTCCAGTTTTATCAATTCATCTAAATAAACAGTTAAAGCTTCTTCTATTTTTCAGGCTTTTGCTATTTGAGTTGATATATTCATTCAGTATCTCACTTAGTTTAATCACCTCTGAGCACATTTGATTTATTTTTTCCTCTAAATTATTCAAATCCATCTCTTGAAGCAGAGCTGAATCTTGATCTGTTCTTTGCTGAATAGTTGAAGGATCCTTCCCAAGCTGCGTTTTCTCTTCACTTTTCTGGTTGATTTTCTTTTATGTTCTCCAAATTCCTTCTTTGCTGACATCCAGGCAGTCTACTTATTAGTTAATAACTGACTTTATCCAAATAACAGTTTCACTGGCACTCCTTTTTCTCATTTACTGTTTTCACACTGGGAGAGCTTAAGTTAAGCTATTGATCAGTGTGCATCCATTTTGGAAGTCACCAAATCTATATAATTTTTATAGGTAGGCATGAGACTTGGATTTTTGTAAATGATATATCTGTATTTCCGTATACTATGCAGACATTTTGTTTGCTGGAGACTATGTGAGGGATGCATTTTACAACAAATGTGCAATGGGAATGCAGCTGCTTATTTTTGCTTTTGAGTTTATTTCAGGTTAGTAGTGTAGGTTAGTACTGATGGAAGTGTCTCACATATGTCCTCTCCGTATTACTTAGGAATACAGAAGGTCCATGCTAATATAATGACATGTCAGTAGAATTGCTAGTAGTTGCATTTGTAGCAGGTGGTTCCTTTTAACAGAATATTTTGTTTGTCATAGTAATTAGAAGTTTGTATAATGATAATATGATAACTCTGTACAAAATATGCAAAATGTGGTGTAATTATATGACATCTACTGAAATCTTTGATACAGAAGGGAATCACTTTGTGACAGAGTCAAAAGATGGATTCAGATTTATGGGAAGTAGAATGATGCTTGGTCTATGTGTGTCCATATTTATATGGGGCACAGGTGGTAGTTCTTTAGAACTTTAAAGGTGTGCACATACCAATAACCTGGTGGTACTGAGAAAGTAGCACATCCCTGTTCAGAGGAACTTGTAATTTATAACAGGAAAGAAGATATATGCATTTTGTGATTTCTATTCTGTTGGATGTGTTGTATAGCAGTCTTTCAGGTGTTTGCAGGATGTGTGCTCATGCTATGCATGCATAATGACAAGAGTGTGTCTTTCGTATGTTTTGTTAGCAATAAGTCTAATCCTAAGTGCCTTTTTTGTAACTTAAGGCTAGAGAGCATATATAACTTAGAAACCTATATTATATTTGACAATAGTATACTAATGGTGTATATTACTTTGTAAGATATAGATACTGATGCATGTAGTATATTTTCTTGTCATGTTCCTTAGACATGTATGGTCGTACTGTGTCATTGTATCAACAGGCATCACTTGAAATCTTGCTTGAATTTTTGTTATTGGCCTGTCATCATCAGATCTTTCTTTTGTTATCTTCCTGCATGGGGTTAGGAGGGTAGCCTAATGGTTAAGGTATTTACTTTACAAACACAAGCTGGTTTGAGCCACACAAGGATAATTGGCTAGGCTTAAAATGGCTCACAAGGGCAGTTAGCCTAGTACTAATCTATGAACCTATTAGCTATGAACCTATGCATGTAGATTATATTGGAGAGAAATTACATAAATGTTGGCAATAACGTTTATAAACCCTGATTGTGAATTTGACATCTGTTTGTGTTTATTTGTTCTGATTTCCTGCCAAGGAGTATATCATATGACTGATTTGTTTGCAGTTAAAAGCATTCTCTAGAGTTTCCTTGCTCTATTACCTGTTTAAAACTTTTATTTAAAGACTCACTGCTGGCTTTTTTTGCTGTGATAAACATTTTGGTAGTATTTTTTCTGCCTAAGTAATGTAGATAGTAGCTGTAGCATTGTCCATATTCAGATCGTGTTCTGGGCCTAGTTGTTTGTTTGCAGAGGCTGGGTGTCTGAGCACATGTTCCAGGCCACCTTAGTTTAGCAAGAGCCATTTTACATTTCAGTGAGCGTGTGGTGTTTATGTCCATTGGATGATTGGGGTTACCTGGACTATGGCTTGGAGTAAGCACCTCATTGGTTCTGTCACGCTTTGTTTTAAGTTGTTTCAGGTTTAAACTTTTTGTTACTTAAGAAGTTACCTTGTGAGTGTTTCTGCCATTTCACACAGAGCTAATCGGAGGAAGGGCACTGAGCAAAACTCTGATCTGTGATATATAGCATTAAATATCCTGTTTTTTTTGCTTATTTTAACTAGTGATTGCTTATTATAGATATTTATAGCACTTGTATTTTCTGCTTCATACTTGTTATGGTATTTTATAGCTATAAACTAATTTGCATGGTTGCACTAAAATTGTTTGCATCACAGGGCCTGATAAATAAGGATTTACTGTCACACTGTTTGTAAATCTTTTCTGGCTAGTTTCACTGTGTGTGAGGTATTAACTGGACATTTTCTCCATTTGTTAAACATCTGTTTGTGTGTGTTTGTTCTAATTTCCTGGCAAAGAGTGTATCATATAACTGATTTAGTTTCCCACCCTCCCTCTCTATTGGTATCCTGTTCTTATACTTGGTAGCTTTGCCGTTGCCCACTCCTACTGTAAATTTGATCTGGAACACTCCTCCCAGTCTAGTGTTATTAGTTCATTCTACCTAATACAGAGAGAACATTTGAGAAGACCAACCCACTTAGTTTTTTAACCTTGAATTATCTTCTGCTCCTCCTTTCTCCCTTACAACTTTACTTAAAAAAATTCTAAAGTCTAAGCTTGTTTCCTGCCTTTTCTGTAACTAGTCTAGTGCAGATACAGATTTGCTGTATCCAGGACTGTTTGTAAGCTTCTTAGCCCCCCCAAGCCTTTTTGTGTTGGAGAGAAGCCTTCTATCTTATCAGTGGGATGGTAAGTACTAGGTAGCCTATCCACCACAAGATGGGTGGTTTCTGGCCCAGAAATGGTAGTATATTGGCCATTTGGGCAGTGTTTCCATCTCTTTCAACTTTCTGATTTAAAAGCCCACATTTGTGCTTGTTTCTCACATTTCCTGTAACTAGTTTAGTCCAGATATAGATTTGCTGTATCCAGGATTGTTTGTAAGCTTCTGAGTGGTGTCAAATTTTTCTCTTCAAATTTTCCCTTAGATCTACAAGTTATCTCCTGTCCTGCACTTTTGCTAGCTTAGTTTTTCCATCTCTTTCAACTTTCTGGTTTAAAAACCCACATTTGTACTTGTTTCCCACATTTCCTATAAATAGTCTTGTCCAGACACAGATTTGCTGTATCCAGGACTGTTTGTAAGCTTCTGAGTGGTGCCAAAGTTTCCTCTTCAAATTTCCCCTTAGATCTACTAGTTCTCTCCTGTCCTGCACTTTTACTAGCTGATTAGTCTAGCACTTTACCAGACTTCTTGTAGCAATTATTGTAGCACATAGAAGTGCTATTAGCACTAAATGTTCTTGAAGAAAACAGCTCCAGTACTTTGTATTAATGCCCACCTCTCCAGGCATGTCTAAAGGTCAGTTCCCTGTGCTTTCTCCTATTAACCTGGTGAACTTGGGCATCCTGAGGCAATGTAGCAACTGCCTCATGTACGCTAACAATCCTCTCCTCTCCTCTTACATCCCAACACTCAGACTTGTGAGAGATACACTTATATAGCCAAATTGGAAGCCACACACTCTCCAGCCAAGACAGGAATAGCTAGTCAAGAGGAGAAGGTCAACACTTGCACCACATGACATGGAACACATAGCCCTCCAGAACACACACCAGCACTGCCTTCACATAAAAACACAAACTGCACACCCACCTTCATGTAGGCTCTCACTAAAAATCTACCCAAACAGCAGAGACCTCCAAGGCAGAAACACACTCGATCACCACAACACATCACTAATCATGAGACACATAACTCTCCTAAACAGTGTGCCACTCAAACAAAGCCCCTAAGGCAAAAGAGCATGCCCAACACACTAGTCACAGGTGACTCAATAGTGAGACAAACTGATGTCCCACACACTAGGTTGAATAAGGAGAAAGTAACAGTCAGCTGCCTGTCAGATGCCAGGATCTGCCACATAATGTATGCACTCCGGTCCTTCAACAACAGGTACAAATATGACTCTGTCATTGTACATGTGGGTGTGAATGACCTGAGACATACCTCCCTGGATTATGTGAAAAGAGACATGGAGGAGCTCTTGGATTATGTAGACCAGGCAGGTATGACCCTAGCCCTGAGCAGCATCCTACCATCACCCAGAATGATACCACAGTACAAGCAGAAAATGATTGATTTCAAAAACTGGCTAAGTTTCTGGTGTCATTCTATGGGGATCCAGTGTCTGTCTGCCTGGGATGACATGACTGACAGACCTCGATACTTTGCCAGAGATGGCCTGCATCTGTCACACCTGGGCTTCCAGATACTTGCCACCCCATTGTGCCCTTTTTAGGTGGTGTTCCAAAGATCAAATTACCACCATAACAGCTACAAAAAAATGCAATCTGAGGGTCATGCTGCTCAACACGTCTAAGTCTCAAAATGCATTCACTCAAAGCACTCCTTAAAATGGAGAACATCAACATTTGTGCCATAACAGAGACCTGGTTCAAGCCAGTAGAAAACACCCCTGCACTACTAGGCTTTAATTTATAGAACTTGGACAGAAGCACCAAAAGCAGTGGTGTTTCCATATTCATAAAGGATGTGCACACCTCCAGACTGGTAGCTCAACATAACACATCTGACATACTTCAGGTGCAGCTAACATTGGGTAAGACAGTGATACAGGTTGTAGCCTGCTATAGATCCCCAACCATATCACAAGTCTCACACTCCATGTTCCTAAGCACCTTGGAGAATATAAGGGTCCAACCTAACACTCTCATACTAGGTGACTTCAACTACCCCTCCATTAACTGGGAAAACTACTCATGTACCAATACACTTACACAACATTTCCTGGAATTCATTAATTCCAATGCCCTGGACCAGCTTGTTCTTACCCCCACTAGAGGTAGCAACATCCTTGACCTGGTCATTACTAACATGGCGACCTTTGCATTACACCAAAAGTCAACTCCTCCTTGGTTAGATATGACCACAAACTAATCACCTTGGAAATCCACATCCCTCCCACCCCCCCCCCCCCAAAGGTAACCACCATGAAAACCCTCTCCAAAGCAGCTAACTTTGGGCTCCTAAAAACAGAGGTGGCTAACTTCAAGGCACCCATGCAAATTTAGATCAGTTGCATGACTGCCGAATCATACACCAATGCACTGTACAAACACGTACACAAATGCATGGATCTCACCATACCCAATAGAACCAAGACGCTCTCCTCCAAAAAAAAAAGGAATCCAATCTGGTGGTCGCCTGCCATAAACAAACTCTACAACAGAAGGACGAAACTGATGCAGAATAAGGTGAAGTTCCAAGAATGGAAAAACTCCCTTATCAGCCTCAGCACAAAGTTGAGATCTCTCATCAAATCTTCTAAAGCTAGCTATGAAAACAGAATTGCAGCAGATATTAAAGATAACCACAAGGCCTTCTATAGTTATGTAAAGAATCTCCACAGCAATACCCCAATTTGCTCTGAGCTACTGCACAATGGTACCTCCTATACCAAGCCAACACATATTGCCAATACACTGGCTGACAGATTCAGTGCCAACTTTACCTCGCTGCCCCCCAAGGGACCAGTCACAATACCAGTAGATTGACAGGCACCTAGTATTACTGCTGCACAGGTTAAAACAGCACTGTCCAAGGCCAAGAATACAGCTTCTATGGGACCTGACAATATCCCTGTCTGTGTTCTATAGGAACTACAGAGTAACTGGCACCTCACCTGTGTCCTCTGTTCAATCACAGCCTCACCTTAGGCTTTGTCCCTACTGAGAGGTGCACTTTTACAGTCATCCCTCTCCATAAAGGAGGAGCAACTACAGACCCTGGGAACTATCACCCCATTAGCCTAATGAGTCTGATATGCAAAGCTATGAAATTCAGCATCATGGACCTAATAACCAAGGATATAGGGAATCTCCAAACTCTGAAACCCACACAGTTTGGTTTTGTGAAAGCTAGATCATGACTGCTCAACTTCGTCAACTTCTTTAAGTCAGTCACCAGAGCTGTTGATGAAGGCAAGGTGGTTCATACAGCCTACCTTGATTTGGCCAAGGCTTTTGATACCATTCCTCACTCAGGAATCATAGAAAAATTCACTAAGCTAGGCATCAACCCTTATATCACTAGCTGGGTTGCAAACTGGCTCACAGGTAGAACCCCCAGTGTGAAAGTAGCTAACCAGTCATGAGTGAAGTCCCACAGGGTTCAGTCCTGGGTCCTGTCCTGTTTGGTATCTACTTCTCTGAAGTGCAGGCCAACTGAAGGGACTCTGGCTGACAAAGTCTGCAGATGATTGCAAGTTGGGAGCTATTATTAACTCCCCGAGTGATGTTGACATCCTACAGAAAGGCCTCACTGAGACTAACAACTGGTGTCAGAACCATTGCCTTAAGCTCAATGCCAAAAAATGTGTCATCATCCCCTTTGGGAAAAAAACCCAGTTCCCATGAATTACCACATCATTGGTAGGCCGCTGAACACAGAAGGAGTTATAAGAGATCTGGGAACACAGGCTGACAACAGCAACAACCTCTCTTTTGACCATCACATCACCACTGTGGTCAGAAAGTCCTTCTATGTGGCACATCTCATTGCTAAGAGTTTTGCATCCAGGAAGAAAGAGGTCATTGTCTCCCTCTACTCTTCCCTCATTAGGCCAGTCATTGAGTACAATGCCCCATTTGGCATGTACCTCACTAAACACCTGCAACAACTGGAAAGGCCACAAAAGTACATCACAAAGAGGATCCTAGACCTTAAACATTTGTCCTATATGGAAAGTATAAAGAACACTCCAGCTATTCTCTGTCTCATATCGCCTACTTAGAGGTGACCTCTGCTTGACTTGCAAAGCCATGTCTGACCCAGCTCTGTTAGAAATGCTACATGTAAAGAAATCCCAATCCCTCTGCACCTCTCAGTAGGGACAAAAATGTGGCCTTTTAGCAATTCTGTGGATCCCTAGTGATATCTGCATTGCTTACTGTACTTATTTCCTTGTTTCACTTGAAAGAAAGTTACTGTTTGTCGTTTTTGCATTTAAGTTACCTGTAACACATTGCATTTAAGTTACCTGACACTTGCTCACTAAAGCAATTATATAAGTCAGCTCTAAAAAATTAAAAGCACTACACCCTCACAAACTCCCCTTGAGTACCTTGTTCCCCATTGGCCCTTTTTTCAATTATAAAGGAATTCCCAATACTATTCTAGCATGTCCAAAGGTCAGTTGTCAATCTCCTCTCTGGTCCAGCTGGTGAATCTGGGAATCTTGAAGCAATGTTACAACTGCCTCATGTACACAGACAACCCTCTCCTCCTCCCAACAAATTCCAACACATGTGAGAGATGCAACCATATAGCCAAACTGGAGGCTAAGCTCTCTCAACTCAGTACTGGCATAACCAGTCAGGAGGAGAAGGAAACCACACTCACTACAATTCCAGTCTCACATAGACCTACCACGACAACAAACCAAACACATAAACATGCAAAAACATACTTGGAGGCTCTAAATAAAAATCTGCCTAAGCAGCAGAGACCTCCAAAGCAGACACCCAAGCAACCGCCACCCCAAAACAAAACACGTGCAACACATAGCTCACAAAGCCAGTGTGCCGAACAGTCACAGCCCTTAAGGCTAAACAACACACCTGATACACTTGTAATAGGTGACTCTATCATCAGGCACACTGACGTCCCGCTCACCAGGCTGAACAAGGAGAAGGTCACGGTGAGCTGCCTGTCGGGTGCTAGGATCCGCCACATAACACAAGCACTCAGGTCACTCCAAGGCAAGTACAAATATGACTCAGTCATTGTCCATGCTGGTGTGAATGACCTGAGACATACCTCCCTGGACTACATGAAAAGAGACATAGAGGAGCTCTCTGAGCATGTAGCCCATGCCGGTATGACCCTGACCTTGAGTAGCATCTTACCCTCACCAAGAATGATGCCACAATATGAAGACAAGATGATCAGTTTCAACAATTGGCTTAAGTGTTGGTGTCATTCAAAGGGGATCCAATACCTGCCAGCCTGGGATGACATGCTCGACAAGCCATGATGTTTCGCTAGGGACGGCTTGCACCTGTCACCCCTGGGCTTTCGGATATTGGCAAAGGCTCTTGCTACCCCCATAGTGCCTTTTTTAGGCAAGGCTCAAAATACAAACCCAAATCCATAGGTTTCACAAGGGATAAGAAACTAAGAGTAATGCTACTCAACGCCAGAAGTCTAAACCTCAAGATGCACGCACTCAAAACTCTCCTTAGCATGGAGAACATCGATATCTGTGCAGTAACAGAAACCTGGTCCAAGGCTCCCGAGAGCACCCCAGCACTACCAGGTTATACCTCATACCATGCTTTTCGCCCCCCAAACTTGGACCGAACCACAAAAGGAGGGGGAGTATCAATATTCGTCAAAGATACCCACACCTCCAGGTTGGTGGCACAGCACGAAGCATCAGAGACTATCCATGTGCAACTAACTGTGGGTAAAACTGCCTTCCAGTTTATAGCCTGCTACAGACCACCCTCCCAAACACAGGAACCGCACTCGGCCTTCCTGAGAATACTGGAAAATATGAAGGTCTCTCCAAACACCATTATATTGGGCGACTTCAACTACCCAAACATAGACTGGGAGCATTACTCTAGCTCCAACACCCTAGCCCAAAGGTTCCTAGAATTTATAAACTCAAATGCTATGGAACAACTTGTTACCACTCCCACAAGAGGGGAAAACATACTGGACCTGATCATCACCAACATGGGGACATTATGCTCCAGACCAGAAGTGTATCCCTCATTGGTAAGATCAGACCATAAACTAATCTCACTGGATATTCACATCCCAACCCCAACCCCTGCCCAGAAAACCACAGTGAAAAACTTCTCTAAAGCAAATTTCACATGCCTCAAAACCGAGGAAATCCTTCAAAGCCCCCGGGCCTGTGGAAAATATGGCCCAGACCACAGAATCCTTTATAAACGCATTCTATGAACACCTTCAGGAATGCATGGATCATGCAATCCCAAATAAAACCAAGACCCAATCCTCCAAAGGCAGACGCCCTGTCTGGTGGACCCCACCCATAAACAAACTATACAATAGAAGGAGGAAGCTACTACATGATAGAGCAAAATCCCAAAAGGGAAGGCATCTCTGATCAGTATTAGCAAAAAACTACGGGCACTCATAAAATCGTCTAAGGCCAGCTTCGAGAGAAAAATTGCACAGGACACTAAGGATAATCACAAGGCTTTCTTTAGTTATGTTAGAAACCTGGGTGGGAATTCCCAGATATGCTCAGAATTAGTCCAAAATGACAAAAAATACACTGAGCCCACAGAGATTGCCAACATCCTAGCTGACAGGTTCAGTGCAAACCCCCCCTCCCCACCAAAAGGGCAAATATCTATCCCAACAGAGTGCTGCCTCCCTCAGATGCTCAGGTAAGAGCCGCCCTGTCCAAAGCAAAAAACACAGCATCAATGGGACCAGATGGTGTCCCGGGCTGCGTCCTACATGAACTCCAAGAAGAGTTAAACCCAAACATAAAACTACTGTTCAGTCTTAGCCTTACTACAGGATATGTACCCAAAGAGTGGCGTACAGCAACAGTGGTCCCTCTCCACAAAGGTGGTGCCTCAACGGATCCTGGAAACTATCGCCCCATAAGCCTGACTAGCTTGGTCTGCAAAGCTATGGAAAGGATCATCATGGACCTCATAAATAAAGATATTATGGACCTACAGACACTGGATCCTACCCAGTTTGGCTTTGTTAAGGGCAGATCTTGCCTCTTAAACCTGGTTGATTTCTTTGAAACAGTCACCAAGGCCATTGACGAGGGGAAGGTGGTCCACACAGCCTACCTGGACCTCGCAAAAGACTTCGATACAATACCCCACTCGGGCATTATAGATAAGCTCACCAGCTTAAATATAAACCCCTATGTCACTAGATGGGTTGCAAACTGGCTCAAGGACAGAACCCACATGGTTAGAATTGCAGGAGCCATGTCAGACTCCAAACCAGTTACAAGTGGCATCTCACAAGGCTCAGTCCTGGGAACTCTCTTGTTCGGTATATATTTCTCAGCGGTACAGGCCAACACGGAAGGACTGTGGCTGACCAAGTTCACAGATGACTGCAAACTGGGCACCATAATCAACTCTCCAGCTGACACAAGCATCCTCCAAAAGGGCCTGATAGAAACAGACAACTGTTGCCAGAGTCATGGCCTCAAGCTAAACGCCAAAAAGTGTATAGTCATCCCTTTTGGCAAAAACAAAGTGCCCACAAATTACCACATAGGTGGTAATCCATTAAGTACAGAAGAAGTCATTAGGGACCTGGGGACACAAGTTGATAGCAATCTCTCATTTGACAACCACGTGGCCAAAGTGGTTAGAAAAACATTTTATATAGCCCACCTAATCATGAAGGGATTCACATCTAGATCAGGGGAGGTCATCGTGCCTCTTTACTCATCCCTCATCAAGCCCATAATTGAGTACAATGCCCCTTTTGGGATGTACCTTACCAGACACCTGCAGCAACTGGAAAGATCCCACAAGTAACTCACCAAGAGGATCAAAGGGCTCAAACAGATGCCATATGCTGCCCGGTTAAAGAAACTCCAGCTCTACTCAGTGGCATACCACCTGCTCAGAGGCGATCTGTGCCTGACGTATAAAGCCATGTCCAAAATGGAATTACTGGACATGCTGCACCTCAGAAAATCCAAATCCTATCGAGCTAAGCGCTCGAGAGACTTGAACCTCAGCACTGAAATAAATAGGACATGCTGGAGGGACAGATTCATAACCCAGAGGCTCCCTTCACTCTGGAATAAAATCCCAGTCCAGGTTAGGCAGAGTCCCATATTGACTCTCTTCAAGAAGAATTTTGATGAGTGGATGGAAGATCGTAGGTTTACCCCGGCTATCACTTCTGTGTCACTGTTAGACAGAGGCACAGTATACTAACCTCAAAAAAAGGCATAGCAAAATTAATTTAAAATGGGTGGCGAAAGCCAAACACACTCAGGCTAGGCTTATAAATGCCCTAGGGCAGATTGCCTAGTATGAACCTATGAACCTATAAACCTATGCTCCAGAGACCTCAACCTCACTACCACAATCAACAGAACATGCTGGAGGGACAGATTCATAACCAAGAGACTGCCCATGCTATGGAATAGACTTCCCATACATGTCAAGCAGAGCACCTCACTGGTTCACTTCAAGAGAAATCTTGATGAGTGGATGGGAAATAGAAAGTTCAACCCAGGGATCACTGCAGTGGCTTTACTCGACAGAGGCACTGGGAACTAAGTTTGGGTGGCACAATGCCTGGGTAATCCTATGGGCTAGGCTTGTAAAGGCCCCAGGGACATTAGCCTAGTACACACCTATGAATCTATGACATTATCTTATTGTTTGGATTGTTCGTACATTTCTTAGTATATATGTATCCTGTGGTTCGGTGAAAGCCTTTAATTTTCTACAGAGACATGTATTTTCGTAATAAACTATGTTTGTGTTTTACATCTTTTTGTCACTCTCAGTTTTTAAACTTGCATTTGTAAGTGGTAAGGTATCCAACAATTTTTCTTGGAAGAATAATACTATTTGGCATGCATATTTTATGCTAAGTGCCCCTATTCTTGGCAGGATATACCTATTTTTCAAGGGCCCTTGTCCAGAAGTTTGATGTGTGGAGGTTGATACATATAATCTGCTGTCAGGACAGACTCCCTGTGATGCTTGGAAGGACTAGCTGAGCAACGATTGCTTCTTATCTACTACAAGTACAAAAGAAACCTGCTGAAAACCTGAATCAAAGAGCTGAAAACCAGCTGTCTGCAGTGGTAGCATGTATCTGATGTCAAAGAGATGCATAGCAAGTTGTGTTATGTAGATTTCAGACATGTTATGGTCTATACCTGTGCTAAAGTATCAGATATGGGATAAAAAAAGAAACAGCTTAAAAAGCTAAACAACATTTCTCCCTGCCCCCACCCCACAAACATAGATGCAAAAATGCCGGACTGAAGTTTTTATCACTCCTCTTGCTACAGGTCTTGGAGATATTAAATAGATTATGGTCAGATTGCTTGAGACTTTGACACACTGAAAATCTCTTAACCCTGGACACTCATCAATTCAGATTTGTCACAGGAAGGTCCTACATTAATTTCTTTGAAAAAGTAACAAAAGCTGTGCATCCAGCATATCTGCATCTAGCTAAGACCTTTGAAACTATTTCTATACAGGTATAGGTTCATAGATTAGTACTAGGCTAACTGCCCTTGTTGGTCATTTTACACCTAGCCAATTAATCCATTTTAGAATCAAACCCTCCACCTAATGTCTATCAGGCAAATATCTTAACAATTAGGCTAGCATTATGCATTAACAACAGATTTGTAAATATGAATATAAATTCTTATGCTGTGTTGTGAATAGCTAACTGGTTGTTTGGCAGAAGTCATGTGGTTATGAGTTGCAGGCAGCCCTTCTGAAAGCAAAAAAGGTTAAGGTGGTGTATCACATGGCTTAATATTAGACCCTGTCTTATTTGGCATCTGTTTCTCAGACCTTCGGGTTAACACTCTGTAAACTGGGTGTTGTTATTTGATCTTCCACTGATTTACAAATGCTGTAAACAAGGGTTAAAACATGCTAATGACTGGTGCAAGGCCAATGAACTTAACTTAAATGTGAAAAAATATAGCACACTTCATTTTGGTAAACAAATATTTTCACTGGTGTGTGTCAGGTCAATAAAGCTAGTTTTGGTGAATGCAAAAAATGGAAAGCAGCTTGCTGAAACAACTTTCACCAACAGAGGAGATTTCCATTTTCTACATTGTTTTGAGACCTTGAAGTTGGTAAGTATAATTCAGGGGAGTATGGAGGTGATACCCCACACAGGGGTTTGTGGGGGGCTTGACGCCTAAAAAATCTTTAACGTTATTTGAAGTTGAATTTGGCAAACTTTTTTGATTTTTTTTTTGCATTCCCTGAAACTACATTTAGTGGCTCGACATGCGTCCGGCTTTTATATTCAATATGGGTGACAAATCCCATCCAATTAGATATGTATTCTTGTTGATAATTCATTATCATTAACCATCATGTCTCTGACGTATTTCAGAAACCTTCTGAAATGGCTTATTTCTTTCTCTTTGGCATATCTGCTAGATCCAAAGCAGTCTTCATTTCTCTTTACTCGTATATTGTCAGACCAATTATTTTACATAATATCCCTCTTATATATTTATTTGTTTTATTTATTTACTTATTGATTGATTAATTGATTTCACTCTGATAATCTAGTAAGTGTACTGGTGAACTGAACCTTTTCAGCCATGACCTAGACACCATGATGCAAGACAAACAGAAAATTATACATTGACTAAAGAATACACATCATTTGACATGGTACAGTAACAAAGTAAAGGCAATAGATCTGTATATAATTTACAGTTATTATTATTTATTTATTTTACATTTGTTAACCGGGAGAGTCCGACTGGATACATGTCCATTTTCAGCGGAGGCCCGGGGAGAAAAGCTCCAGGTACATAACAGACATATGAACATTGTTAATGCAAAAAAGGAAGATAGTTGAGTTCTAAATACAATATAAAGATACATCACATCTTGGGAAAAAAATAACAGCAGCATATAAAAAAAAAAAACATAGGTCAGTTACAAAGCGAGGCGCCTTGTTATTAAGGATAGTGAGGTAAGAGAAGGGTAAATGATAGTGGTTAATCAGGTTTGGAACAGGGACATTGCCAGAGAGTATTGAGATGGGGTTTAAGCTTTTTTTTGAATTGTAGGAGTGAAGGTTCTGAGGTGAGCATGGTCGGTAGGGAGTTCCACATTTTACCTACAAAGTTTGAGAATAGAGAATCCCCAGCAGAATTATTGGCTTTGGTAGTTTGAGCTAAGATCTTATTGGAGGAGCGTAAAGATTGCAGGTTAATATAGGGGTGAATGATGCTTTCCAGAGCTGGTGTTTTCTCTGGGTGATACAGTATCTGTTGAGCCGTTTTGAGTTGGTTGAAATGGAGTTGGCTGGAAAACTCTAACCACCCTAGTTGCTTCAAGTTAGTGCAGTGGTGCGTTCTAAAGGTGGAATTTGTGGCAAATCTAGCTATGTGATTATAACAAGAAGCAAGTTTGTTAAGGGTTATCTTGTTTAGGTTTGTAAAAAGGGGGGAGGCATAGAAAAGAGTTGATAGTAGGTGTGTGCTGGCAATTGTAGTTTTAGCGTGAGGAGTGAGAAAGTGTTTTACTTTATAGAGAGAGCCAAGCTTTTTATTGACGGTTTTGATGGTTAGATTGAAATGGGTGTCAAATTTAAGGGAGTTATCAATGGTAACACCTAATAGCTTTGTGTGAGCTTCTGGTGATATAGTGATTCCATTGGAGGATGTAATAGAGAAGGTGGGGGGAAGAGTCTTGTTAGTGGGTGAGAAAGTAAGTAGTTTTGTTTTGTTGGGGTTGAGAACTAGTTGACGACTTGAGAACCATTTTTCTCTTAGGTTGAAGGTGTCTTGGGTTGAAGCAGTGAGGTCTGCCAGGTTGGAGGCAGTGCTGATGATAGTCGAATCATCTGCATATTGAATGCATGTGGCATGGGGGGTGATTGTGGGCAGGTCATTAACAAAGATGGTGAAGAGAAGAGGGCCATAAATAGATCCTTGGGGAACTCCAAGTGTAACAGGTAGGCATGTGGATAATTTGTCCTGCCATAGAACAGCCTGTTGCCTATTGGACAGGTAGGATTGGAACCATTTCAGCGTGGAATTTCTGAGTGATAGTTTTTTTAATGTATGGAGGAGTTGAATGTGGTTCACCCTATCAAAGGCCTTGAAGAGGTCTAAGAAAAGAGCAGATGATAGTTTATTATTGTTTCTGAAGTTATTGATGGTATTAGAAAAGGATAGTAGGGCTGATGTGGTACTGTGATTTGGCCTGAAGCCATGTTGGGAGTTGGCTAGAATTTTATTTTTGGTGAGGTGTTCCATCAGTTGTTTGTGGACACACTTTTCCATAATTTTTGCCAGGGGTGAGAGTATAGCTATAGGTCAGTAGTTGGTTAGCTCTAGTGAGCTACCACCTTTATGGAGAGGAATAATGTGGGACATTTTCCATATGGAGGGGATGAAGGCTTCTGACCAGGTATGGTTTATGATTATGGAGACGGGATAGGAAATGGCCTCAGCTGCTTTTTGCAGAAACTCAGCTGGGAGAAGGTCAGCTGCTAGCTTAGTGGGTTTTAGTTTTTAAAGAAGAGATGTTATAGAGGATATGGGTACTGGATCGAAGGTAAATAGATGATCTGATGTAGTTGTAGTATTCTGCTGGCATGGGTAGTGGAGTGGGCTGGTTGTTTGTTTGAATTGTGTGGCCAGGGATTGTATAGTTTCTGTGAAGAAACTATTGAATGTGTCAGCAATGTTTACAGGGCACTGGTGTTTGCAAGTTGTTGGAGTGGGGGTGGTTGCCTGGCCTGGGTGCAGGAGCTTGTTTAAGCCTGCCCAGAATTTTTGTGGATTATTAAGGTGTTTGTGTTGGACATGGAGGAAGAAGTTTTTTTTATCATTTAAGATCATTCTTTTAGTTTCATTTCTAAGTTGCCGGAAGGTTTGGTGGGAGTGTGGGTCTTTAGAGGTACGCCATGTGACCCACATCTTGTTTCTAGATAGGATTTTGGATTTTGCTTCCTTAGAAAGCCATGGTGCGGTTTTGGTTTAAGTTCTAATGGACCGTATTGGAGCATGGGAATCTAGAATCTTGAGGAAGGTGGTGTTGTAGTAGATAACTGCCTCTTCAAGAGGAAGAGACTTGAGTATTGTCCAGTTGTGGGCTTTAAGTTCAGTTTGAAAAATGGAGGCGTTGAATTTATTATTGTTCCTGATTTTTTTTATGGTTGTAAGAAGGGGGGTGATTTTCTTGAATTTGATAACATAGGTGAGTAAGTGATCACTCATGACCTCTGGGTGAATACCTGCTGAGTACTGGTCAGGATCTTTATTAGTAAGGATCCAGTCCAGGATACTGTCTTTGTTTTGGGGTTTACCTAGTCTGGTAGGAGTGGATATGTGCTGAGAAAAGCCATGTAGATTTATGCTGCTAGATGGGGAGCTAGATGAGAAGGAATTATGCTGAAGTCACCTAACACTATGGATTCCTAGGGGTGAGTTTGAGTTAACCAGTGGAGAAAGTCCTCTAAGGTTTTGTTATTATTGTTCCCTGGGGGGATGTAAATACATGCTATATTTATGCTTTTATGTTTGTTTGGTTGAAGTTTTACAAGTAGAATTTCGGCATTGTTTGTTAGGAGGGGTTGTGGAGAGGCAAGGGAGATTTGTAATGTATTTTTGTAGAGTATGGCTACACCGCCACCTTTATGAGTTATTCGGTCTGCTCTTAGTATATCATACCCTGGTGGGATTATCTGTGTGTCTTTCGTACTTGGTTTAAGCCAGGTTTCTGTGAGACATAGTAGGTCTGGGGAACAAGTAGCTAAAAGGGCATGTAGGTTGTGAATCTTATTGTTTACACTTCTGATGTTTAGATGACAGGTCAGAAGAGAGTTAAAGGGTCTAGAGTTTAGATTGAGAAGTGGAGGGGAGGATAGGGTGGAATTAGAATTGAGTGGAGGGGAAGGGCCAGGGTTGGGGTGGATATCACCATCTGTGGCTAGTCTGTGATTCAGAGTGGTAATGAATTTGAGGGCTTTGAGTAGAAGTTTGTAGTAATGTTTATCATTTGGCCTAATATTGGTAGGTTTGATAATTACATAGCGTTCGAGTTCTAACAAGGAGGGTGAGTAGGGAGTTGAGTCATGGCCTCTGTTGTTAATTATGGGGGAGGGGTTGGTTTGGTAGCCTGGGTGGTGGAAGCCTATGTAAGACCAGGTTTCATATAGGGTAGCTAGGTAAGGGACTAGTAGGAGGGGAAAAGAGTTAGTATGATAAGCTTCCTGGGTGGTGTCATATTCCGTTTGATCTTAGAGGGCGGTAGTGAGGTACAGGAAGTTAGTGGACAGTAGGGGGAGTGGTTTGAGGTTATAAAAGTACGAGTACTGGGGTGGGTGAGAATAGGGGCAGGGGGGAGCGGAGCAACACGACCAAGTGCTCATGGAGCGGGTTTACACTAAGCCACTAGAGCCCAGGTTTCAAGATGTAACTCCTGAATAATTAACTTGCAGGTGAGTAATCTTGTCTAAACAAACATCAGGTTCAATTCCTATGCTTTGGGAGCTTGTTTTTAAAATTTTATAGCTGTTTGCCTTAGTTTTAGAGTGTGTTCTGTAGTTTAAGTGGAGTATATGCAAACAAGCTTGGATTTTTTGTTTGGGTAAGCCTAGGGAGATTCGTGCTAGTGCTGAGGACCCTTAAATAATACTTTACTTTAAAGTCTATACTAAAATGACCAGATAATGACCTGTTTTGTTTTACAGGTTGTGGGCAATAGTAGAGTAGTCGAAGTTCTTTCTGCCTCACTCTGTGCAGGGGAAGACCTGGGAGGGATAGAGAGAGAGCTTGATTTCAGAGGCAGTCAGAAGCAGCTGTGTAGCTTAAACAACATTAGACTACCCGAGGAAACTCTAAACTATGTTAGTAAAATCTTTACATATCTTTACATATAGCATAAATCATTATAACACATTAGCATTTTACTGCAACAGTGCCTTATGACTGAGAGTCAAAGAACGTTGGATGTTGAATATCCTGCTTCTCAGAAAATATACAGAAGGCTCTCAGTTTTCACTCTAATGAACAGCCCTGCAAAGAGCTTGTCATACTACAGTCTGGTTACCAAACACATTTAGCTTTAGAGACACAACTTAGCTTTAAAGAAACAAGTAGCTACAATATTCATGCCATTCAATAGTGCATTATGTAACTATGTAGCAAAAAAGAGTTACATCAGTTACTATTAAATCACACAATTCAACTTAAATACATTTAACAGTCTATTAGGAACAATGAATAACAGCTTAATACATACCTCAGGAGGTAGAGGCCAGTAACAAGGTCCTACAGCACTAGGGATTTGAAATTAAAGGCACCAGACAAGGGTTATTTCAAACCTTTGTAACAGGGATAGAATGGGGGTGGGGGGTTACACTAAGCCACTAGACCCCAGGTTTCAAGATGTAACTCCTGAATAATTAACTTGCAGGTGAGTAATCTCGTCTAAACAAACATCAGGTTCAATTCCTATGCTTTGGGAGCTTGTTTTTAAAATTTTGTAGCTGTTTGCCTTAGTTTTAGAGTGTGTTCTGTAGTTTAAGTGGAGTATATGCAAACAAGCTTGGATTTTTTGTTTGGGTAAGCCTAGGGAGATTTGTGCTAGTGCTGAGGACCCTTAAATAATACTTTACTTTAAAGTCTATACTAAAATGACCAGATAATGACCTGTTTCGTTTTACAGGTTGTGGGCAATAGTAGAGTAGTCGTCAAAAGGGTAAGTTCTTTTCTGCCTCACGCTGTGCAGGGAAGACCTGTTTTGTTTTACAGGTTGTGGGCAATAGTAGAGTAGTCTCAAAAGGGCAAAGTTCTTTTCTGCCTCACGCTGTGCAGGGGAAGACCTGTTTTGTTTTACAGGTTGTGGGCAATAGTAGAGTAGTCGCTCGAAAAGGGCAAAGTTCTTTTCTGCCTCACGCTGTGCAGGGGAAGACCTGTTTTGTTTTACAGGTTGTGGGCAATAGTAGAGTAGTCGCTCGAAAAGGGCGAAGTTCTTTAAATCTATAAATCTATAAATTCAACTGATATTCTTTACAGCATGTACAATCCTTGTAGGCAAATAACCACTGGTCATTTATTAAAAGAACATTTAACAAGAAAGATGTAGCAGCTGCAAGGATGAGCCATTGACATGGAAGGAAGAGCATCTGATGTCCTTAAGCAGTTGTTCCTTTAGTTTGTTTCTAAATAACTGGTGTCTCTTGCCACCTCACTTCTACAGGTAGCCAATTTCAAATAGCTGGACTTAACCTACAGCTAGCTGTTTATCCTGTGAAAGTTTTAAAATTAGGTCTGCTGAGGGTAATGTTATCCTCTTAGCTGTCTCTAAGTGTGTGGTTAGGTTCCCTGATTTATATTTTTTGTTTTGGGGGCTCAGTGTCTGATTTTTAGAAACTTATATATCTGACAGCTAAGAAAAAATTTGTTTCTGTAATTTGCAGGTATACATTGTTTTGCATCTTTTAGCATATCTTTGCCTAAGTATAGTACTCAACTTGAAAGACCTCAGAGGTTTCTAACTAAAAAGACCAGTGGGGTCAAAAATCTTAGTAATCAGGAAAAACTGGCTACCCCCCTTCTCTTTCTGTACTCAGAGTCTTACAGACTCCTGTATGGAGATCTGTCTCTAGCCTTTTGAGCCATGAAAGATCCAACCCTCTCTCATCTCCTATTCCTTAACAGAATGAATGGTACTTCAAATAACAGATTAAAGGAACTAAAATTTTATCAATAGACAAGTAACACTTAGTTGATTCATATCCCACTGTATCCCTCACCTCTGGAACAAACTTCCTCTATTTGTCAGAGTGGCACCATTGCTACCTTTGAGGTAAACCTAGATATTCAGATAGGCAGCCTGAAATTACCCCCCCCCCCCCATATATCTTGACTTGTCTCCTTAAGGCTGGAGAGATCTTTTAAATAGGGGGTTTTAACTAGGTTTACAGACTGATTACTTTAACTGACCAGTGAACCTCCTAAACTGTTTGTCACCCAGTTTAGTGCAAAACTTAAGTGGCTGAAATGGTTGTTCAGTAAATGCTTGAGACAAGT
>NC_056729.1:1282166835-1282281835 GCF_019279795.1 Protopterus annectens
TTCCAACCTGGGCTGACCCTCTAATATACTTATTCCTAATCCTGTTCATCCTCGTCACACCCAGTGCAAATCTTAACATTTTCAACTCTGCCACGTCAAGCTCTGACTCCTGCCTTTTTGTCAATGCCACTGTCTCCAACCCGTATAACATAGCTGGTCTCACTACCCTCTTGTAGACCTTCCCTTTCACTCTTACTGGTACTCTGTCACAAATTACTCCTGACACTCTTCTCCACCCACACCATCCTGCCTGTACTCTCTTCTTCATGCACACATATTGTGTGAAAAGAGTTGGTAAATATAATTCTATGTGTATGCATTTAGTTTAAAACTCGTACCCCGGGATTCATGAAGCTCAGCACAAGGATGGCATTAACCTTGTGCCGAGCATGCTGTGTAGAGATGGTGCAGCAGCACCACATGCATACTAATGAAGGTGCGCTGCCGTAATGGACATGTGCATAGGAAACATGTTCAAGTGCAGGGGGAGTGTCCAAGCGCTGCACTGAGGCGTGAACATGTCTGCTGCATATGCGCAACCTAAAATGCTGACTAGTACAACCTGCCTCTAATAGTAATCACTCCTATCAGTGTCCGTGGATACTGAAAGGTATGCAAAGCATACAAGACATCATTGCGAACACCACAATAAGAAGTACAAACAAAGGCACGTAGCTGAATATTGAGTCCCTGTCCCTAGAACAAAGATATTTAAAACCCCGTGCCCGTATTCCATTGTAGTGTAGCTAGTTATACCAAGTGGAAGAAAAACACATCCTGTTAGCCCGCTGCCAATTGCCAAGCCTAGCCCAATGGTTTGGGATACCACCTCTCCTACATTGTGAGGGACAGTCTCCCTCTAGGCAGGTGTGTCCATAACAAACCCATAATAAATGTGAAATGTCCTGTGATAGTAGGACATAATTATGTCCCATGTGTTATGTAATAGTCCCATACAGTATGTATGTCCATATATAAAATACCTATATGTTAGAAGAAACAGAATATGCAAGTAAACGAAACAGAATAAGCAACTACACCGCTACAACAATAAAAGTTTATATGTAGGCATAAAACTAAAGTACTATCCTTTGTAATGACCGTGGATATGTCTTGGCCTGTAAACTAAGATGTGTGCCAAGAAAATGTCCCATCCAGGTCATATGAAAAGGTGGCAACCCTACCAATGGTCAGAGCATTTGCCCAATATCTGCCCATTCGCACTCCAAGTCATCCTTGTCAGGACGGCCTATAGATGAATGGGTATTACCCGGGTCTACCTACCATGTTATGAAAGATAAGTATTTGCATGTACCTATGTGCATGAAATACAGCATGTGGATGATCTGAAATGTTAGTGTAGACCTCACAACCATATTGGTCCCAGAGATATGTAGTGTACACAATGTGTTCTGTTGATTGTGCCATGGGCCATTAACTAGAGAAGGGATGAATGTTGTCTGTGGAATATGGGGGTGGGGGGATGATGGGTAATGTAATAATTCACCAAGGGGAGACTGGGTTGGATGCACAATAGGTGAACTGGAGGTCTATGAGGGAGCAGTGAGTGAATCAGGAAGATAACCAAAGAACAAATATACACATCCGCAATACAATCCCACAAACATGTGAACATTAAAATGTGCACTACACATGCACAGAAACATTACCAGCACATACCCACATAATGGTCTGGCCTAAACTGAGCCATCCAACCCCAAGACACCTGGATACATAATTGAATACCCATCATCCCCTTCATAGCACACCACCCCCCCCTTCCTGAATGTCCACCAAAACCAGCCATACTCGGGCTGCTAGATAGACACAGCTATATCTGAACATAGTGACCCCTACCCATATCTAGTAGTCAGTCTCACTCTAGGTAGTCTCAGGATTGCAAACTATGTATCCCTTGCATGTATAACCCTACCTTATAACCGTAAAGCAAAGAAGTTCATCGGTCCCCATAATTTTTGGATATCCCCTCATGGGATATGTATCTTTTCTAAACATTAGACTTGGTGTCACAACACGATGTCCAGTCCTGTATACATCTGGACACAAGTATGAGCAGTTGTTGTCCACAAGACTGCTCAGCCTCCAGCCGGTCCTGCAGAACCTACGACCCGGGATTAAACACCTGACCGTGATGCACGTCTCCCCACGTGCATTATCGGGAATATATATACCTTACACATTCACATAGTGGCAGTCGGATATAGGGTGCTTAAGGCGCTTTAAAGCAGATGTAAGTAGGGTTACCACCTGCCCCACCTTGTGAGGGATTAAACACCTGACCATGATGCACGTCTCCCCACGTGCATTATTGGGAATATATACCTTCACATTCGCATAGTGGCAGTCTGATAAAGGGTGCTTAAAGCGCTTTAAAGCAAACGTAAGTAGGGTTACCACCTGTCCCACCTTGCGAGGGACAGTCCCTTTTTTGGGCAGTTGTGTCCAGACCAAATATAATACAATGGCAAATGTCCTGTGATTGTAGGAAATATGTCCCATATTTCATGTAACAGTTGCATAAAACAGTTATTTATATAAAATACTTAAAGTTACAATAAACAGATTAAGCAACTAAACCGCTACAAGAATAAGCTTTCATTTAGGCAAATAGGTATAAGGCACAAATAAGCAAAAATAAGCAGCAGTAAGCATATGTAACACACAGTAAGCATAAGTGGGTGCCTGCTCCTGCGTGGGTGTAAGCAGCTCCCAGCATAGGAAATGCATGTTTGTATGTACAGATGTAATACATAGATATATATATATATATATATATATATATATATATATATATATATATATATATATATATATACATATACATGTACACACACACACACACACACACACACACACACACACACACACACACACACACAAAGACACACACACACACACATATATATATGTGTGCATAGATACATATCTACATACATGAGAAATATATATATATATATATATATATATATATATATATATATATATATCAAGGGAGCCCGCAGGATTTTTTGCAGGGGGGTGCAAACCCAAGCCCCGCCCACATGGCCCCACCCCCTATGCTGCCCCGCCCACTCACTCCCCCCCACCCATGCAGCCATTCCAGTGTCCCATTACTTGGCTATTTCTCCCCATTTTATAGAAATTGTTCAAATCTGTGTGCATACTTGTTTTATGCTTTACTTCTACAATGACTACAGTTATACAGACTTGTCCAATAAAAATAAAAACTACCAAGGTTACTATCTACATATATTTGAGCCTGATAGATGTAATAATATAACCTCCTCAGGGTTAGCGCGCTGGATTCTTTTACAGCAGTAAATCCTTTTTCACACAGCAATTTCTGTCCAACTGGCCTAACCTCATAGAAAACGTTGGATTCAATTAAAACAACCTCTAAAGCAATAACAGAAAGTGCTTGATAATGCCAGCATAAGGCAAGTCAATACTTACTCTACTACCTATTGCCTGCCTTCGGTCAGTGTGGGGTGGGTGTAACCCCGCTCCGCTCGGGCTCACTTCGTGCCCCGGCCTGCCCCATATCCCACCCGCCCCCAGCACTCCTACTTTTATACCTATCTACCACGCCCCCTCCATTATCTCTAACCAATCAAATCACTCTGCTTTTTCTTCCCACCCCACTCCCAGTACTACTACCTACTTTCTCATTATATAGCCACCTACCAGCACCTAATAATTATGCAGTCACCCCGACCCCTGATCTCAAAGCAAACCCTAAAAATTGTACCTCTTGCCCTATCAGTCTTTATTATATTATATCTGCTAACTAAATATGAGGACCAGTCATACCCAGGATCTTATTATTCTAGGTACCAAACCAGTAGTCCCTCAACCCCACTCATTACTACTCACTCTATTCACTACCAAATCATTAAACCACTGTACCCCAATCACCACTTCTCCTATAAACCAAAAACAAACCACCCCAAATCCAAATATGCTGAAAAACTGATATTCAAACTTATGAAACTACTTGAATACCTAAGAAAAAATATTACTATAGATGGAGATATCCACCCAAACCCGGGCCTCCCACCAATTGCAAATTCTTATAATCCATCTCTATTTCGTAGATCTCCCAACTCCCTCCTAATCTGCCACCTAAATATTAGGAGCCTAAACAATAAAATTCACAATCTACATGCTCTCTTAGCAACCTACCTCCCCGACATTATGTGCCTGACAGAAACCTGGCTTAAACCAGTGACCAATGATAATGAAATCATTCCAGCTGGCTTCAACATATTTAGGACTGACCGCACCAAAAAAAAAAAAGGGGGTGGTATTGCCGCCCTCTTTAAAAGTCATCTTAACATTACTTGGAACCCCACCCAACCACCTTGGATCTCTAATGCAGAATTAATTGCCCTAAAATTACAACTGAATAAGGATAAAAGCATAAACCTCATTGTCGTCTATATCCCCCCTGGAAATAACACCCACACACTCGAGAATATTTTAAACTGGCTTGAGAATAAGTACCCCCAAGAAACCATAATTTTGGGTGACGTCAATATTGACTGGAATCAATGTTTTTCAGAAACAAACCCCACCCACATAAATCTCCATGGTTTCTCACAAATATAACCTCCCCCACCAGAATTGGGAACACCAAACAAAAAGAAAGTATCCTAGACTGGATACTCACTAACAAGCAACCCCACATGTACATGCCTGGGACCCTTCCAAATGACCTTAGTGATCATCTCATCACCTACCTATGGAAAAGCAAAACAGGGAGCTTCAAATCACCCACATACAGGTCAGTCAGGAATACCCAATACTTTGACCTTGCTAAATTCCAACTAGAGCTGCAGTCCTGTAACTGGTCACCTCTTAAATACCTCCCCCTAGAAGAAGCCGTTACAAATTTTAACTCCACGTTTTTAAAAATACTAGACACTCATGCCCCCAAACGACTAATCAAAGCCAAAAACCAAACAGCACCCTGGCTAACAAAAGACTCTACAACCAAAATCAAACTTAGGAACAAAGCCTGGGACAAATGGCATGCCACCAAAGCATCCCTAGACCGCATCAAGTGCCAACAACTAAGAAATGAGACAAAAAAATCCATTTTACTAGACAAAAAAACTACTATTATCAACTACAACATAAAAACCAAAATAATCCCCAAAAGTTCTGGGTGGGTCTCAATAATCTCCTCCATCCAGGCAAGTCTTCCACTCCTACTCCAGAGAACCTATGTGATAAGAACCCAGAAGAAGTTGCCACAACCTTTAACACTTTCTTCATCAATGTCATCAAATCCCTAGCTGACCAACAGCCTGCCACAAATCCCCCTATAATAAGTTCCATCCTGAAAAATAAGCCCTCCTTTAATCTTCAACCAGTTCCCACTTCCTTCATTCGATCCTTGCTAAAGAAATTAAAACGAACCACCCACCGACCTACTTACAACCGAATACTTACAAAAAGCTGCAGAGGTTATAGCCTACCCCATCTCTATCTTAATTAACCATACCATAACAGAATCCACTATCCCCTCTATATGGAAAATATCCCATGTAATCCCTCTCCACAAAGGTGGCTCATCCACTGACCTGTCAAATTATAGACCTAATGCCATATTGTCAACACTTGCCAAAATCATGGAAAAATGTGTACACAAAATTTGTACACTACCTTATTGAGAGCAATCTGTTAACCAGTTCACAACATGGTTTCAGGCCCAAGCATAGTACTACTACCGCCCTCCTCTCTTTCACAGACACTATCAATCAAAACAGGAATGACAAAAAGATATCATCTGCACTCTTTCTGGATCTATCAAAGGCCTTCGACATGGTCAACCACCAACTACTACTCAACACCCTAAAAACTCTCTACCTAGCTAACAAAACTCTGGATTGGTTCTATGCCTATCTCTCTGATAGGAACCAAGCTGTACTCTGGAATAATAAACTCTCCACCCTCTTACCTAATTCCATAGGGGTTCCCCAAGGCTCCATTCTAGGACCACTTCTCTTTTCTATTTTTATTAATGATCTCCACAAAATTATCCCTGAGACCTCCTGTATCCAATATGCCGGCGACTCGACACTCATTTGCTCGGACAAGTCACCAGTTGATCTACTAACTAAAACCCAAAACTGTTTCACCGCAGTAGAAGAATGGTTGTTGGGTCGCCATTTGATCCTCAATCCAAAGAAAACCAAGCTGCTACTCTTCCATCCTACCCATAAACCTACCCACTTCCCCTTTACTGTACAATCCAGGAACGGGACTATTATCTCCCCTGACAAAAACACCAAACTACTAGGTGTTACCATCGATAACAAACTTAGATTTGATTTGCATATCAAACTATTAAAATAGTCAATAAAAAACTGGGGTCCTTATATAGAATAAAGTCCTTTCTGACTCCCATGGCAAAAGTGGCCATTGCCCGATCACATCTTCTCTCCACCTTCTTATATGCCTCCCCCATACTCACTAACCTTAAAAAATCAGACCTAAACAAACTCACTTGTTGTTATAATCACATTGCTAGATTTGCTTCAGGCACACCCTATAAAATCCATCACTGTATTAACCTACTTAACCTTGGTTGGATTGAACTACCAAATCTACTCAAGCATAACCAACTAACAGTAGCATTTAAAATTCTCAATCAACCAGACAATATTCCTGCATTGAGTAAGTTAATAACCCCCTACACAAATCTAAACAGTCTGCGCTCAAACATGTTACTTGTACAAACGATCAAATCCTGTAATCTAGGTGGTGACTCTCTGTTTGCCAATGCCATTTTTGGAACTCCCTTCCTCCCCAAATTACTAATGCTACCTCCCAAGACAAGTTCAAGAAAGGTCTACTCTACCACTTTAAAACCCATTGGTTCTGCCAATGCTCTAAACCAGACTAATCCCTCACTTCCTCAGTCTCCATAGCAACATAGGGGTACCTTAGGTAATGAAGTATGTTCATCTATAAGCCTATCACGAATTAACTGGTATCTAAATGTGAATGTATTTTTTCTTGATATGTATTAGTTATCAAATGTTGTGATATGTTGTTTATCTAATATTAATGTAACTTACTATCTATGTGGAGCTTTTCTCCCCGGGCCTCCGCTGAAAATGGACATGTGTCCAGTCGGACTATCCCGGTCAACAAACGTAAAATAAAAATAAATAAATAAATATCTGGATTTCATTTACAACTTTTATTTCAAATTTTATAGCACAAACACTGACAGACATTTACTAAACCTAAACAAAGCAATCATCTTACAATGAAAACAGACTTAGCATTAAAACTTCTCTACCTTTGAAACCCACATTCACTGAAACAGCATCGAAACCCACATTTCACGAACATGCATCTTGCCAGTGGCATGGTAAGTTTACCTTTGGCCTGTTTCCAAATCATAGGCTCCTTGCACACATTTTTAGAAACATGCAAGAGTTCTTCGATTCACCTTCCTGACTATTATACTACACAATAATTGAATTATATCCCTTGTATAACACAGCACCATTTGTTAGAGTGTGTTTTAAATTTATAGATCTGAGCATCTTTCCTTTAAGCAATGAAACAAATCATATAAACCAATAATGACAGCCTGCCCAATTCAGAACATTTCAACCATAAAGGAACACTCAAACTTCTGTCATAAAATCCACCAATATCAATCAGTATGCAGAATCTCTGCAGAAGTAAAAGTCATCTGAATAATTCTACATTAAAGAGATCTGAAACCAATGAAGAGGTTGTTGCTAGAAAAAAAAGTACAGTTTTGTACCTACCATAAATGTAGATGTTCGAAGATCCACATTGCTGCAGTCCTTACACTTGGGTAGTCCGCTGTCCTCGGTCGGCCCGAATATCAAAGTATAAGGCTGACGTCGGTCAAGGCGCATTTGACTGACATCAGGACGTCTGGGTACAAATGCGCATGACCGACGTCATATCCTCAGTCTTTTCTTGCCCCAGATGTCAGAAGACCCTAAAAATAAAGGTCAAAACCAAAGATAGCAAACAAACAACCAACCATCCTAGCACTAAAAATATGTACAATATATACAATATACATCATATAGACAACCCAACCCACACAACCGCCTCTAACTACAGAGGGGAAGGAGGGAGGTAAATTGGACTGCAGCAATGTGGATCTTGAACATCTACATTTATGGCAGGTACAAAACTGTACTATGTTCTTCATCTCACATTGCTGCAGTCCTTACACTTGGGTAGAATCCCAAAGCAGAGGTAAGGGAGGATGGCCAAACTATAAGGAAGCAGGAGCTGCCAAAATGCCCTGCAAAACAGCAGTGGCAAAACCAGCCCTGGATTTAGAGTAAAGTGGTAGGTGATAATGCCTAGAGAAAGTATGCACTGAACTCCAAGTAGCTGCCTCCAAAATATCCTTGGTTGCCACCCCCCTCAAAAAGCTGTAAGTGGCAGTAGCCCTAGTGGAATGAGGCCTAATCCCAGCTGTAATCTCCTTGCCATGATGGGAATAACAGAAAGCAATGCAAACCCCAATCCACTTAGAAATAGTTTGTTTTGACACAGGCTTGCCCTGAGAACTCAAAGCAAAAGAAACAAATAACTGCTGAGACTGCCTGAACCCTTTAGTTCTGTCCAAATAATATCGCAACTGCCTGTGTACATCTAAAGTGTGCAAAATCTTTTCCCCTTTATTTTGGGGATTTGCATAAAAAGTAGGCAAATGAATAGTTTGGTTTAAAGCCACACTAGAAACCACTTTAGGCATAAAGGAAGGATTAGTACGTAAAGATACCCTATCCTTATGGAAAATTAAGAAAGGCTCAACCGCCATAAGGGCCTGCAATTCAGAAACCCTTCTTGCAGAGGTAATGGCCAACAAAAAGCAGTCTTCCATGATAAATATTTCAACTCAGTAGTAGCTGCAGGCTCAAAAGGTTGTAGAGTGAGTTTCTCCAACACAAAATTGAGATCCCAAGCAGGAGTAGGAGCTCTACGTGGGGTCTTATATTCTTTGCCCTCTAAGAAATTGCTTGAACAAAGGATGAGAAAACAATGGTGGGTCACAGTCATAGTGAGCTGAAATTGCTGCAGCATGAACCTTAATAGAAGAGAAGGACAAACCTTTGTCCAGTAACTCAGTAAGATATTGAAGAGCCACACTTAAATTAGGCTCAGAAACATCAAAATCCTTTGCTGCACTCCAAAATAAAAATCTCTTCCATTTATCTGCGTACACTTTCCTTGTACTAGGCCTTCTAGCTTCCAAAATAACATTCAAAACTTGTTGTGGAAGTTGAGACCCTCTATGGTTCAAAACAGAATATGCCAGGCTGTTAGGTGAAGAGAGTGAAGTTTGACATTGAGCAAATGACTGTCCTCCTGGGACAACAGGTGTGGAATCGAAGGCAAAGGCCATGGAGGCTTCCGTACCAGACTTCTCAGTAATGGGTACCAGTGCTGTCGAGGCCAATCTGGAGCTATTAAAATCATCCTTGGCTTGTCCTGTCTGACCTTTAGAAGTACCTTTGGAAGGAGAGGCAGAGGTGGAAAGGCATACACATGAAGATTGCTCCAATTGAAAGAAAGAGCATCCACTTTCCAAGCTGTGGGATGAAACCTTTTCGTGCAAAACTTTGGCAGCTGATGGTTTAGTGGAGAAGCGAACAGATCTATGTCTGGAGTTCCCCAGACACTGTCAATTTCTGAAATACATGAGGATCCAATTTCCACTCGTGGGGATCCATAATTCGTCTGCTCAACACATCTGCTAAGGAGTACTGTGCTCCCGGCAGAAACCTTGCCTGAAGATTGAGCTGTAAACTGAGAGCAGTCTCCCACAAAATCATTGCTTGCCTGCATAGAGGATAAGAATGTGTTCCCCTTGCTTGTTGATGTACCACATGACAGTTGTGTTGTCTGTTAGAATCAACACCTGCCCTGGAAGAAGTAAATCCTTGAAAGCTATTAATGCAAACTGGACTGCTAACATCTCCTTCAAGTTGATATGTAGATGTTGTAGTCTGGCAGGCCACTTGTCTTGTATCCACTTTCCATTTAGATGAGCTCCCAAGCTTTGTCTGAGGCATCTGTCATTAAAATCTGACTCGCCTCTGGCCGGGTCACAGAGAGTCCCTTGTTTAGGTGACATTCCTGAGCCCACCACAAAATTCCTTTTGAATGCAAGGTATTATTTGAATGACAGTGTCCAGATCCTGGCAGTGCTGTGTCCATACATTTTGAGATACCATTGTAGCTTCCTCATATGCAGTTTGGCATTGGGAAGCACCAGAATACAAGATGCCATGAACCCTAAGGCTTGAAGGACTGTCCTTGCAGTCAGCCCGGACTGATGAGATAGTTGATGGAAGTAAAGGGAAAGATTCTTTTGTTTGTCCGGGGTCAAAAGGCTATCTGGGATGCTGTATTCAGTCTTACACCCAGAAAGCACATGTCCTGAGAGGGTACTAGACTGGACTTTATTTCGTTCACAGAATACCCCAGGCATCTTAGCACTGCTATCACATATTCCAAATGATGAAGAAGCTCGTCCCTTCCTTGAGCCAGAATCAGGCAATCGTCCAAATAAGGATAGATCTGTATTCCTTTTAGCCTGAAGAAAGCTATCACTGGAGCCAGAACTTTCGTGAACACTCTGGGTGCAGTAGATAAGCCAAAGGGCAATGCAGAGAACTGATAGTGAGAAGTCCCAGCTCGAAAACGCAGATACTTCCTGCAACTTAGTCTGATAGGAACATGAAGGTAAGCCTCCTTGAGATCCAAAGTTACCATCCAATGATCTTTGCCCAGCAGAGGTAAAAGCTGCTGTAACGTCAACATTTTGAACTTGGGAATGTCCAGATAAGTGTTGAGGATAGATAAATCCAAAATTGGTCTCCACGTGTTCCCCTTCTTCGGTACTAGGAACAGGCGAGAATAAAGTCCTAGGCCCACTTCTGGCATAGGGACCGGCTGCATGGCCCCTATTTGGAGTAACAGAGAAATTTGCTTGTGAGCCTCTATTCTTTGTTGAGGAGGAACGTCTGGCATGCCTTTGAAAGGAGGCAAGGTATGGAAATAAAACCTGTAACCGTGGTGTATGATATCCAATACCCATCTGTCTTGGGTAATTAAACTCCAATTTTCTTTGAAAAGTGCCAACCTTCCTCCCAAAGGTGCTGCCAGACGAGAAGGCTCTGGCAGCTGAAAAGGTAGGTCATTGGGTCTGTTTACGAAAGGACTGACCCCTGCCCTCACCTGAAGACTGTGCAGGAGAACTCCCTGTTCTAGGCCTGAAAGAGCCCTGAGCTCTGCCCCTACCACGTCTAGATCTACCCCTAGACTGGGAATCATAAGAAGGATACGTCCACCCCTTAGTAGGCCAATTTCTACTAAACTTTGGAGGCTGAACCTGCAAAAATCTTTAACAGTCTGCATAGACTTAGCCTTGTCTTCCATTTTCTTTAAAACTGCCTCAACAGGAGAACCAAACAACACATCAGATTGTAAAGGAGCATCTAAAATCCTTGTTTTAACATGGTCAGATAAATTCTGATCCCTCAGCCAGGCGTGCCTGCGAAGAACTGACCCAGTGGCAGCCACCCTAGACGAGGCCTGTACAGCATCAAAACCACATTGCAAAGAATGCTTACCCACCTGTTCAGAAACATGTACTAAATCTTGTAACTCTTTACAATCAATACCTTCCGCCAGAGCATCAACCTTAGACTTCAATTGTGAAAGGAGATAGTTTTGGTATTTCAACATGTGAAACTGGCAATTCAAAGCCCTCATAGCTAGAGTGGAAGAAGTATAAACTTTCTTTCCCCATCTATCCAAGGCCCTGGCCTCTTTATCTGTAGGAACCGGATTCTTGACAACAGAAGCCTTAACACCTTTAGGCCCCTGGCTAACAGTTTCTGGGTCTGCCCTAGGACTCTTAAAAGATACTTATGAGCTTCAGGCACCCTGTAATACCTATCGGGTTTAACAGGAGCAGGAGGCAAAGAATCAGGATTAAGAGAAGCCTCTGTAAGAACATCTTCCACTACATCCAAAACAGGAGGTATAGCCAAAGGCCTATGCTGGGGTAAAACAAAATTCCCTAAGCCTTTTCCTGGAATCAGAGAAGTCCTGACCTTCCCACTTAAAATGCTCCCTCATGGAATGAAGAGTTTCTGAAAAAGAAAAATCCTCAGGAGGAGAAGCAGAAGGAGTAGAATCATCCACATCAGAATCAGAATAAGGAGAGTACTCCTGCAAGTCTTCAGCTGAAGACTCTGAAACATCCGAAGCCTGCTCAAAACTCCCTAGCTCAGGCTCCACCCTAGGTCTCTTATCAGGAGGGGGCAAAGAACCCCTAATCAAAGTAATCAAATCTTCTGCCATTTTAAGCATATGCTTCTTGGGCACAGTTCCTGAAGAACTAGGGGTGACACCAACTGAAACTAAACCTGGCCTGCCTCTGGGAGAAGCCTTGGAAACAGAAGGAGAGGGCCTAACCACCCTAGGCAGGGAGGGGAGTATAGTAACCTGAGAAGCCCCATCAGCCTGACCTACCTCCTGAGAGGCCACATCCTGCAATAACAAAGTCTCTCCCTGGGATCCCAAAGAAACCTCCGGTGGAACCACCGGCTCCACCGACACCTCTAAAGAACCAGCGTCCGCACGGACGGTTCTTCTAGCCTAGGCTTAACTGCTTTGTCCTTGCGCTTCGAAGAAGCGCCGGAGCATCCGACGGCATTTTATAATTGCACCGCTTCCCGAAGACTAACCTGGCACAATCTAACCTTCTCTTTATAGTGCGCTTATTGAATCTAGCACAAGAGCGACACCCAACAACGTTGTGCTCAGGCCCTAAACAAGGAATACACAAACTATGACAGCCTCTATCCCGTATCCGTTTCCCACAAGAAATACAATTATTCACTTTTTCTGCCATCCGGTCAACCACTGAGGCAAGAAAAACTAAAATATTCCCCAACGGGTACTTAGCCAACTTTGACTCGGTCTGAAACTCCGAAATCGAAAAATTTCAGAACGCCAACCGGCACTTGCAATGCTGCTTCTGCATCGGACCATGCGGCAAAAAAGACTGAGGATATGACGTCGGTCATGCGCATTTGTACCCTGACGTCCTGATGTCAGTCAAATGCGCCTTGACCGACGTCAGCCTTATACTTTGATATTCGGGCCGACCGAGGACAGCGGACTACCCAAGTGTAAGGACTGCAGCAATGTGAGATGAAGAACATCTTTATATTTCAGTGTTTCATTTACAAATTCAGTGCCTGTTGCCCTTGAAGAATAAATTGCATGTGCTACATTAAAATAAATGGTAAGTTGATATATTGCAATAGGGAATGGGTGGCAGGCTGAAAAGCAGGTTCATAGTTATTAGGTGTCTCATCCAAAGGAGGACATACTAAGAACTGCAGTACCATACCCCCTTAAAATACAAATGTATATGCTGTATGAATAGAACCTACCGCCCTTTGCATCAAGATGCATGTATGCTACATGCTGTGCTAACACTGCTTTAAAATTCTATACCACAATAATGATACCAACAGTTGCACATAAATTCCATCTGTTAGAGCTAACTAGGGCATTTCTCTCTGTCACACACACACCTCAACTTTAGGTCAAGAAATACATAAATAGATTGATTTTTTTCAAAGTTACAACTGTAAACTCTGACCATGGTGTGCATTTGTTTTTGACAGAGAGGTATAAGGGAACTCATGGCTATGTATATAGTTGACTCTCTCTGTACTGAAGTGCTCCCTACCATGACGCTGCTTAACTAGTGTGTTTTCATTCAGAAACTTACAGTTTTTATACTGATTTTTTATAGCTACATGAATTAGAAAATAACCAATTTCCTTTTCAGAGCCTAAGCGCTTCCCCTGGAAAACACACACACACACACACACACACACACACACACATATATATATATATATATATATATATATATATATATATATATATATATATAATCAGAGACCTAGTTCAAGACAGATGACAGCACTCCTTTAAAGCAGGATTTCAATACCTGCCACAAGTTCAGGCCTATCACCCGAGATGAAAAGGTGATGGTGTCTACATATTCTTAAACAACATTTCATCTCTAGACTTGCTATGTGAGATAATGACGTGGAATTCCTCTGCATCCAGCTTAGCATTAACAAAACTCCTTACTGTGTCATACCTAACTATAGGTCCCCTCTATGTACCCCCATCAGTCCATATCTCCTACCCAACTAATATGGTGTCCCTATGCATTAAGCCAACACCATTATTCTAGGAGACTTCAATCACATTTTCTTCCAAAATTGCCATTTTGAGGAAGGATTATTAGGGGAGAACAACATTTTGAGCCAAAATTGGGGACAATGGAGAGGTTTGGCTATTCCTAATTCTACAATGCGATTTGCACATACCTCTCAACCTCTTAATGCAAGAAATCTGGACAAGGCTAAATATATTGGGGGAACATACAAACACTACTAAAAATTGCTCTTGTATAAACTTGACAGTTTATAGAATAACAGGTCTTGCATTAGCATGCATTTTTCTGAAGGTTATGACGTCTGAAACTCAAATGTCTGTCATTTAGTGACTTCATTGTATGAGGAACAAACCAAAAATAAGAAGCAAATATCTATTCATTCTGCAAAGATATGGACAACTGAGAGGTTTAGTTCAACCAGGACTGTCTGAGTTTGCTCCAGTATCACATAGTCCCAACACATCAGTGAACCAAACACATAAATACACAGAAACATACTCGGAGGCTCTAAATAAAAATCTACCTACGCAACAGAGACCTCCAAAGCAGACATCCAAGCAAACGCTACCTCAAAACAAAACATGCACAACACATAGCCCACAAAGTCAGTGTGCCAAGCAGCCACAGCCCTTAAGGCTGAATAACACACCTGATACTCTTGTAATAGCTGACTCTATTGTCAGACACACTGACGTCCCGCTCACCAGGCTGAATAAAGAGAAGGTCACGGTGAGCTGCCTGTCGGGTGCTAGGATCTGCCACATAACGCAAGCACTCAGGTCACTCTAAAGCAAATACAAATATGACTCAGTCATTGTACATGCTGGTGTGAATAACCTGAGACATACCTCCCTAGACTACATGAAAAGAGACATAGAGGAGCTCTATGATCATGTAGCCCAGGCTGGTATGACCCTGACTTGAGCAGCATCTTACCCTCACCTAGAATGATGCCACAGTACAAAGACAAAATGATCGATTTTAACAATTGGCTAAAATTTTGGTGTAATTCAAAGGGGATCCAGTGTCTGTCAGCCTGGGATGACATGCTCGACAAGCCATGTTGCTTCGCTAGGGATGGCTTGCACCTGTCACCACTGGGATTTTGGATATTGGCAAAGGCTCTTGCCACCCCCATAGTGCCTTTTTTAGGCAAGGCTCAAAAGTCAAACCCACCCCCATAGACAGCACAAGGAACAAGAAACTAAGGGTAATTATGCTAAATGTCAGAAGTCTTAACCTCAAGATGCACGCACTCAAAGCTCTCCTCAGTATGGAGAACATAGATATCTGTGCAGTGACAGAAACCTGGTTCAAGGCTCTAGAGAGCACCCCAGCACTACCAGGCTATACCTCATATCATGCTTTTCGGCCCCAAAACCCAGACCGAACCACAAAAGGAGGGGGAGTTTCCATATTTATCAAGGATATCCACACCTCCAGGTTAGTGGCATTGCACGAAGTATCGGAGACCATCCGTGTGCAACTAACAGTAGGCAAGACTGCTTTTCAGTTTATAGCATCCTACAGACCACCCTCTCAAAGTCAGGCATCCCACTCGGCTTTCCTGAAAACATTGGAGAACATGAAGATCTCTCCGAACACCATTATATTGGGCGACTTCAACTACCCAAACATCGACTGGGAGCACTACTCAAGCCCCAGCACCTTCACCCAAAGGTTCCTGGAAATTATACACTCAAATGCTATGGAACAACTAGTCACCACTCCCACAACATACTAGACCTGATCATTACCAACATGGGGAATCTATGCTCCACACCAGAAGTATATCCCTCATTGGTAAGATCAGACCATAAATTAATTTCACTGGATGTCCACATCCCGACCCCACCCCCAGCCCAGAAAACCACAGTGAAAAACTTCTCAAAAGTGAACTTTTCACTTCTCAAAACCAAAGTGGAATCCTTCAAGGCCCCAGGGCCAGTGGAAACTATGGCCCAAACTGCAGAATCCTATATAAACGCATTCTACGGACGTCTCCAGGAATGCATGGATCATGCTATCCCAAATAAAACCAAGACCCAATCATCCAAGGGCAGGCATCCAGTCTGGTGGACCCCTGCCATAAATAAACTGTACAACAGAAGGAGGAAGCTACTACACAATGGAGCAAAATCCCTAAAAGGGAAGGCATCTCTGATCAGTACTAGCAAAAAATTACGATCCCTCATAAAATCCTCCAAGGCCAGCTTCGAGAGAAAAATTGCACAGGACACCAAAGACAATCATAAGGCTTTTTTCAGTTATGTTAGGAACCTGGGATGCAACTCCCAGACTTGTTCTGAGTTGATTCTAAACAACAAAAAATACACTGAACCCACAGACATCGCCAATATCCTGGCAGACAGGTTCAGTGCAAACTTCTCCACACCAAAAGAACAAGTATCTATCCCGGCAGAGGGCTGCCTCCCAAACATCTCTGATGCTCAGGTGAAGGCTGCCCTCTACAAAGCAAAAAACACTGCTTCCATGGGACCAGATGGCGTCCCAGGTTGTGTCCTACATGAACTCCAAGAGGAACTAATCCCTCAAATAAAACAGCTATACAATCTCAGCCTCACTACAGGATATGTGCCCACAGAATGGAGTACAGCAACAGTGGTTCCACTCCACAAAGTTGGAGCCTCTACGGACCCTGGAAACTATCGCCCCATAAGCCTAACTAGCTTAGTCTGCAAGGCTATGGAGAGTATCATCATGGAGCTCATAAACAAAGACATTGGGGACCTACAGACACTAGATCCTACCCGGTTCGGCTTTGTCAAGGGCAACTCAGAATGCTTCAGCAACCTGGTAACAGGAGTAATGTTTTTTTTTAAAAAGTCAAGATGACAACATCCTGGTAAGACTCCTTCATTAGGAACTCAAAAGTAAGTTCCAACCTGTTTACACCAGTGAAAATTCCATGAGAAACTACATCATAGATTAAGAAACGGGATATACTGTGATGCCATCTACAGTATTGTCTCTGAATGATAAAATCATCAAAGTGTCAACAGAAAATGACCATTATGTGAATAACTACAACAATAGGTAGTGTCGGTTCCATCTGGGGCCATTACACAGTACAGCTTGTTTAAGAGGGTAGGAAGGATAACCTTATTAAACATCTTATAAGAGGACTACAACATACATAAACTTAGTTTTGATCTGACTCATAAGTTGTCTTTATAATGCACAATTCATTACATTTACAAAAACGTTCAACTGCTCTCTCTGACCCATCTGCTAGACGGTAGATGCAATAATTTTAGAATGCTTTTCAATACACTTTAGAAGGTTCTTCTAGATTGCAAAAGTAATAGTTTTAAAACCAGAAACACACAAGCAAGTTATATTCATGTTGGTGCCAGCAAGCAAGAATGAAACCATAAATCCAATAGCTGCTGTAAGGGGGAAAACATTGAACAATACACATGGTTTTACTGTGTACATTTGTTATAGGGAGGCTAACACAATCCTCTGATAAATATAATCTACTTCTGGGAGATATGAATTCCCTAATCTAGTGCTGAGTGAAGATAGTCACTCACCCCCATGCCCAAAATACAGGATCACAAATCACTGTTCAAAACAGACTACTACAATTTTGTTTTCCTTTGCTGGATAGGCAATCAGTGACTTCCTCTCAGACAAGAACAATCACAAGCATGTATACAATCTTCCAAAGCCAAGATACCAGCATTCCAGACTAAAATTTTAGAAAATGTTGTTGGCTTTGTAAACTGAAGCTTACTCAGGCACAACCTAGTCACAAAGCATGATATGATCAGCACATCCACTGCAGACATAGCAGCATAAATGGAAAAAAATAAAATGGAAATGCTGTGCAATCCTAGCTGCCATATCAGTAATAAAATGTGACACTAATTGCTGAATCACTCACAGCTATAGCTCTATCAATGTGATTTCTCAGTCTGACTGTAACACTGAAAGTTACCTCAAAACAAGTGTTATAGAAACTTGTCTTAAAGAGGAAGCAGTCTGGCATTAATAATGCAAAGATTCATTACTCACTTACGCTGAAAGTGTCCCATCTTCCGCTCGTTTCTTCCCGCTCGCGAATCCGTCCATTTCAGTTCCCGATCATGGTCCCATTTTCCGCTTGCAAAACTTGAAAATATGCCCGCAATGATGTCAGCACGCCCGCGACCGTTCTTCTTAAAGAAGAATGCATGATGTCAGCACGGACTTCTTTCTTCTTAAAGAAGAATGTCCAAAAAAAAAAAAAAACTTTTTTTTTAAATTATAACTTTAGTCTGCCGATTCCAGGGGGGTGCAAGTGCACCCCCTTGCACCTGCCTGCGGGCGCCCTTGATATATATATATATATATATATATATATATATATATATATATATATATATATATATAAAGAATGGACGTTGTAAAAGTAAAGCATACACAAGGGATGTGAAGGGAATCAAGAGCAATGTTGAATTTATAAAGTGCTTTCAGCATATGTCATAAAAAGTTGCTCAGGAGTGAGCAGAGCACCGCTACTCACACCTTAGGCAGGGTTTTACCAGTTGGAGTAACATTGTTGAAATGCTAGGTCTACTTTACACACAGACAGAATGTAGTCCCATGCTGGGACCTCCAAAAATTGGAAAGAGCAAATGGCCTTATTCCATAACCCCAGGAAAGGCACGTATGTGCAAATATGCATGGCGGCAAGCCCTGTGAATACACGAGGTGGGACAGAATGTGTGTAGGGCCCCAAAAGCTAAGGAGAGGGAAATGTGTAAAGGTGTGTCATGGCTGCGATAACAAGTGGGTAATGGATATTACGCATGTAAATTTAACACGGGTGGGGTGGAGGAACTATGGGTATGCAATTATGAATTCAGGCATGCCAAGGTTGGATGGGCCGGTTCTAATGGACCGCCACGTGTAGGTCAGCTAGGTCGTAATAGGTATATATGCATACTCACATGCAGACAACAATATATGTTGAAGTACAAATTCTGTAACACATGCATTCCATTTGTTGACATAAATAATAGGAATGTGTCCATCGACAGTAGATGGAATAATAGGCTGTGCAGAAGAGGGATGGGTCGAATCACACTATTACATTCCAATTACCATTGGTAATGTGTACATGAACATATAGCGACATCTGTTCGCTGTATAACGTGCTACATACCGATTACAAGATAATTGGAGTGTGTCGGTGTTATAATGAATAAGGCACTAGTATGCTGGTGAAGCTTATAAACACCATTACGCATGTGTAAGTGCATATGAGTGGGGAGCGTATTGACACACTGATGTACATATATATAAACATATATGTATATATATATATATATATATATATATATATATATATATATATACGCACACACACACAAATATATATATATATATATTTATATATATAAAACAGCAAGATATGAATATACATGTATGAATACATATGCAGATATGTGTGTATATATTAATGTAAATATATATGTATATATATATATATATATATATATATATATATATATATATATATATATATATATATATGTTACAGTAAATATACACATGTATATACCTAGATTATGTTACAGCAGTTACGGGTAACATGTTTAGACTGGGCATATGTTGGTGGGAGGTCCACTCAACAAACATCTACCTCCCACCCCCCCAGCTAGGCCAGTGAGACATAAGGTAAATACAGCACTGCTTCCCAGACCACTGGCAGGAAACTACCAGTGGGAGAGATCTACAAGGTCTACACTTTAAACATGGACAGCGACGTCCCTTGCGGGACACCAATAATTTGTTACTTCCAACCAATGAGGGAACACAATTATGACCAGGATGTAGCTGTACATGGAACAGTAGGTTGTACAAGCCTAATTACACATGGGTTGACACAATGTATGACATGTGTCCCAACACGGGGAGAGTGGGCAGTGTGTAGGGGTGTGTTCATATCCCACCTGCATCCACCTGCATCCACAGTAAGGATGAGTGCTGTAGAGTATTGGCAGGTGGGGGAACTATGGGTATGCGATTATGGGGCTAAGCATGCAGGTGTTGGCTGGCATACATGTATTAGGACCGCCCCATGGGTGTAAGTAATATTCCGATGTGGGTATAGCAGATGCCCATGCCTCCCAAACTGTAAGAGCACATCTACTGAACAGTCCGTAAACCATTGTGGGAACACATAGAGGCCATATCATTGAACTGTCCCCGATTACCAGGGACGGCTGTGATTACGAATCAGAATCTAACACACTCCCAACTAAACCCTCCTAGAACTAGTGATATTAGGAGGAAAGGTGGTGGAATACACGTAATGAATAATGACATCATAAACAGCATGTACCTCAGACAATGTGTATGAATACATATGTGCTCTGTGTCCGTCAATGTGTCAGGTTAATAGCACCAACCTTCTAAATGTTTCCCTGAGGTCATTATGCAGTGTCTCTGATTCAGTGTTCATTCTTCCCCATTCGTATGAGAGGTCTGATAGTGAGAGAAAGCGCATGTTCCGCCAAAGTTGATAGAATAATAGGTTTGGGGTTACCACCTGCCCACCTTTTCGAGGGACACTCCACTTTGGGCAGTTGTGTCCTGCATAATAACTGTCATTAAGGCAAATGTCCTGTGATTTAGGGCAAAGACTAGCTATATTGTCTATAGTAGTAGCATAAAACAAATTATGTTCCTCTGAAACACCTAAATGTTATACATAACAGTATAAGCAACTATAATGCTACAAAAGTAACCTTTTATTTAGGTAAAACAGTGAAGTTTCTACTGGCTGTGGGTGTGTTGCTCTGCAAAGTCTGACATCTCTACATACAGGTCCTATAGGGTTGCCACCCTTCCAAATGGCCAGAGTGGGACATGTTCTGTAGAAATGTCAGACATGCCAGGACTAAACATACCTACAGCCGTGCATAGTACCGGATTACACTTATTTGCACAAATAAAAGCTTAATCTAATTACATTTGAATTGCTTATGCTACTTCACATAACATATAGAAGTGTCATATATAAAATAACTGTTGTATGCAATTATTAATGAAACGTAGAATATAATAATGTCCTGTAATCTGGACATGTGCTATGTCTTGATTGTTTTCACAGTGTCCCTCGCAAAGTGGGACAGGTGGTGACCTAAAGTCCTACCTTGGCCAATTGAGAAGGTGGCAAACCTATAATAGGTATGCGGTAGCATGACCCATCCAATGGATGTGGCTACCACAACCCAACTACTTGTTTGTAATGCAGGGTCTCAGTTCCCATGTATCAGCTAGACAGGAGCAGAGTGTATGCAGAACACACAAATATGATTAATTCACTGGACAGGCCACTGATTCCGTACAGTCGAACACCATGCCGTCGCCTAATGGGCAGCCATTCTTGATACTGTAGTCATGTAGTCCGATGTGATAGGCATTACAAGGTGGGAGCAGATTGTAAGAGGAACACACAATTATGAATGATTCACCAGACAGGCCGCTGATTCCGTACAGTTGAACTCCATGCGGTCGCCTAATGGGCAGCCATTCCAGATACTGTAGTCAGGAGTGGCCTTAGGTCAACTGGTGCCCTAGACAGAGGGCACAACGTCACCCCCCACACACCACCCTGTGCCCCCATCCTGGTCTACCTACACCAATTAAATACTGGTAAAGTGCCCCCACTAAAGTGGCGCCCTAGGCGGCCACTTAGTTGGCCTATGCCTAAGACCGGCTATGACTGTAGTCATGTAGTCCGATGTGATAGGCATCGCAAGGTATGCCTAAGAGGAGCACACCAATATGAATGACAGGCCGATGATTCTGTACAGTAGAACACCACACCATCGCCTAATAGGCAGCAGTTCCTGATACTGTATTCATGTATTCTGATGTAATAGGCATCACAGGGTGGGAGCACAGTATGAGGTACACACAAATATGATTGTGTCACATGACAGGCCACTGATTCCGTACAGTCGAACGCGATGCCATCACCTGGGCAGCCAATCCCGATACTGCAATCATGTAGTCCAATGCAATAGGCATCACAAGGTAATATTGTGGTCCTCGCTCACACCCAGGGGTCTGAGTGACAGATGCAAGCACCAATGCTGGTGCATTAGCAAGTGCTGTATTGAGCGGGTGTAAGAGTGATTGGTTACCAGTATGCAAGTATTGCATTGGTTAAGCAATGTAGAGTCTAATCTAGCATAAGAGGCTGTAACCAGAGGATATCATACAGCACAGTCATTCAACAGTATAGGAATGTATCCCATCATGTAGATGTACATGTGAGTGTTTATGTCCAGCATATAGGTACATACATATTTAGAGATGTATCAGGGACATACCATGTGGCAACTAAGCATTACAAATGAATGAAACAGGAAACACCAGTGACGCATGAATTATGTAGTGGTGTTGCTCTATGTGATCACAAGACTCCCTCTGACAGACATGTGTCAGTCATACACGCAAATAGTTGTACATTGGCCGTATACATCACTCTGTGCATGTAATGTACATTGACACAACAGTACCTAACCAATCATTATGTGTGAACAGTACTGCTGCAACGTGCTGTGTGCAACATCATCATCATGATAAAGGTAAATGGGGTAACCATAGAGGGACCGGTAGTGTTTTGTGTAGAATGGGGTCGTCCTCCTCACGTGTACCTGGACCATGTAGGAGTGATGTGCATACCAGGATTGTGCGCCTGAGGGACAGAGGTGAGGATAACAGTAGTATGTTATGATGCATATTACAAGGTTTTCATGTGTCCATTGGGCACATGTGTGTAATGGACAGCTATGTATAGGGCAGATGGTGCCCTAGGAGCCGAATGGCCTTATGTGTCCATAGGTGAGGGTCAGATGTTGGGGAAGGAGTGTAGGTATGGGCGTGGAGGATATGTAGGAGCACAAAAATGAGAGCATACAGGGTTGGTATATGACACATGTGGGAGGGATACACCCTTAATGGGGATGGGTTTTCGCTATTCAAAAGCCCATGGGAACAGTGGGACGGAGGTCCCCAGCCATGGGCAACTGCCACTGCGCCTACACAGCTGCAAAGGAGGCAGTGCTGGGGGCTGTCCAGGAAGGGCAGCATCACCCTGTAAATGTGTCACTCCATCCTTGAACTTGCGTATCTGGCTTCATAACCCCTTAGGGAGCCACCAACGCAACACGTCTGGGACCGCACGACAGCAGATATGTACCTGTCTGGTCCCGCTCCCTAGGAGGACATGCTCCATCCTCAGAGGTGGTACCACCAGAAGGTGGTGCAGAGCCAACAGAGGTTGATGTTAATGGCTGGGACCCAGATGTGCTAGTGCTCGGTGCCATGGTCAGCTGAAATGGGACAGGAGGATCTGCTGGGACCTACAAACCCATTCAGCCTATGGTGTTGCATTTTAAACCCACATATGGCTTAGTGATAGACAACAGCATACAGGAGTACCTACGACAATATGCATAGATATCATCAGCAACCCAACACAACAGATGGTATAGATTTGCAGAGGGAGCACAACACATGCATATATACCACATGCCAACTGGACAATATGTAGTAGACGTGTGACCAGAGCTATGAACAGTTGCCCATCATTGGCTTGTCACTGGGAATCCCACACAGTGTCAGACATACCACTGTCTCATGTGACACATGTCCAGTCAGGGATGCAATGGCAGTAACACATCCCTATCATCATGTAGTGGCTGCAGTCCTCACACCATGCTTCTGCTGTACACAGAAGTGTATTCAGTGTGTAACACATGAAATAAATGGTTGCACACACTGACCTGTTCACAGATGGCTCTACAAATGGGGTTCCCTCATATATAGATCTGTATTATAACATGCAGAATAGCCATTACCACACACATGTTAAACAGGCAGTAGTCTCAATGCAGCATAGCTACACGTACATGCTGTAGTTGTGTGGCACATCACCCTCCTATCATTAGGCTATTTCCCACTATGGAAAATTATTGAGGTACATCCAGATATCATCTGCAATGCCGTGTCAGAACACCACATCCAGGTACCACTCACAGTGACTGTCATGGCCAGATAATAACATGGTTCCCTAGATAGTGTACTGTGTTTATCATGCAGATGGCTATGGGAAAACCATCACAGCTGTACCACATGCAATCAGCTAGAGGAGGACTGCAATAGGTGCAGAGGCCCTCACCTGACCATTTCCATCTGTTACAATACACCTGCTGCTGCTGTGCAGGTGTACACCTTTACATCCACCAGAGAGTGTGTGTGCGGGACAGGCAATGTACACCAGGGAAGGGCTTGGAGACAGCCATAAGCATCATCTGCCACACGCTGAATAGTACAGGGGCAAACCCCTGACTACTCATTACTATTACATGTGCATGACATTACTACATGTGCTACAGAGGCAACATGTTGCTATGCTGTAAGAACATGTGTGTGTAGGTGAGTGAGTGCCATCTGCAACAGATATAGTAGATATACATTAGGTGTGGCGCACGTCAGTCCATGTGAGCAGATGCCATTGTCACCACAACCACACTCTAATGGACATGCTTTGACACCTTTGCCAGGGTGGCAAATACACAATATAACTACTTAGTTTGCCACATCACAGTAATGCACAGGACTACATACACTACAGGGGATATCTGGAGGTTCTATGGGCTAGGACATGTGAAAGTGCTTGACAACTGTTGGTATGCCAACGAGGTTTATACTGGGAGTGACTGTGGTTGGGGGCATCACAACCCACATGCAGACACAGGGTGCCAGTACTGTCATGCAGTTATGCATTGCTCCATGGGTGTGTAGTGTTTGGTTGTGCAAGATGGCTGTACAAGGCTGGGTGAGGGGTAATCCTTGCCACCGTGTCACCCGACAATGGTTTGCAGTGCAGGGGTGTAGTATCTACAATGTCCCACACAAATGGGTACTGCATCATCTGGCCTGACATCCTGGTTAGGGCCATAGCTTTGCAATGCATGCCATGTCTGTGTTTGAGAGTCCTTCACATGGACATTGCCTGGGATGTGCATGTCCCACAATACTGTACAGTGACATGCACAGGTGTACCTGGTTTGACAGACACATGTAGTGTACACAGTATGTTATACCCCGATATGCCAATACTGGCCTGGTGTAGTGTACCTGCTTATAGTGAGCAGGTCGGCCCTGCACCTGCATGAATAGAATGGATAGGTATTCCGTGGTGTCAATGACATGGGACCATACAGGGTACATGTGTACAGCATTGTCTGGCCTTGGTGGATCACATATGATGGCCCCACATATGTTGCAGCTATTTAGTGTGGAACATAGTGAAGGCACAATGTCCGCATATATGTGCCTATTGTACTGCTGTACAGGGTACCATGCCTCTGCAGGCCACTGCAGTCACACCATGCCTACTATCTGTCCTCAATGTGCATGTTACTAGCAACATAGCGGGATATCCTAGTCAAGGTTGTATGTGCATGGCACATGGGTGCGGGACATATACCGGGTACTAGTAGGGCTGCATACATAGTTCACCAGCCCTTTTGCAGATGTATGGGTATGGCTTACCAACACAGTGTTGTGGCTGACTGACAGCTGTACTCCTTGTGAGGTGGCCAATGTGTCATAGGACGGATACTATATAGGAAAATTACAAAACCCGCTCCCAAACATGTCCAATGTTCAGACAATCATGGCCACCTCTACACATGCTCTGATAGACAAACACACACTTGCCATGTCCTGTATACAAACCCCTACCATATCACACTGCAGCAACATGCATTTATGGCATGTGCTACGATGAATACTACAAAGCACTGTACTTGTCTCACGCAGGCAGACACACACACACACACACACACACACACACACACACACACACACACACACACACACACACACACACACACACACACACACACACACACACACACACACGCACACACACACACACACACACACACACACACACAGTTGGCATGTCTGAGATTAGAACACCGACCTAACTACTTTACTACACTACAGCATTACGCAGTTACAGAATGTGCTACCGAGATTACTGGGACACAGCACTATCAGAGGTGTATTTGTAGATGGGTGACATCAACGGCCTCGATAACGGTGGGTACAAGAAATGCATGGAGTGTGAGCAGTATAAAAGCATTACTCAGTCCTCAGGCAAATGGACACACACACACACACACACACACACACACACACACACACACACACACACACACACACACACACACACACATACACACACACACACACACACACACACACACAGTTGGCATGTCTGGGATTAGAACACCGACCTAACTACTTTACTACACTACAGCATTACGCAGTTACAGAATGCGCTACCGAGATTACTGGGACACAGCACTATCAGAGGTGTATTTGTAGATGGGTGACATCAACGGCCTCGATAACGGTGGGTACAAGAAATGCATGGAGTGTGAGCAGTATAAAAGCATTACTCAGTCCTCAGGCAAATGGACACACACACACACACACACACACACACACACACACACACACACACACACACACACACACACACACACACACACACACACACGGCAAGTGTGGCACTAGAACACAGACCTAACTACTTTATTACACTATAGCATTATGCAGTTACATAACGCGCTACCGAGATTACTGGGACAAAGCACTCCCAGAGGTGTATTTGTAGATGGGTGACATCATCGGCCTTGCTAACAGTGGGTATAAGAAATGTCTGAAGTGTGGGCAGTCTAAAAGCAATTTAGAGTCCACTGGCAAACTGGGGCAGACATACACACACACGCCAGTGGCGGGTACGGAACACCTGCCTATTTACAGATTACTATTACAATACTACATACTTACAAATTGTGCCACACAGACTACACATGTCAAGGCTGTCATTATGACCATCTGGGAATATGGACATCAACAGGGATGCTGGCAATTAAGATGTACATACATGTGAACCTGTGTGTTTAAAGTAGGAATCCATCCTGACCTGGAGTATGCCCATCTGTGGAATGGACGACTAATAGCACTATACAGAGTTACAATGGCCATGCCCATACACAGAGGCACATAACCAACACAAGGTGTCACTGGGCATGCTCACACACTTAGTAGCACAGGGCTGTTCAGAATGCACTATGTGTCCATCTACACAAGAATATACTGGGCATGCTCATACACTTAGTAGCACAGGAGGCATGCTCACACACTTAGTAGCACAGGGCAGGTCGGAATGCACTACAATGTGTCCATCTACACAAGGATATACTGGGCATGCTCATACTCCTAGTAGCACAGTGTTGACTGGGATGCACTTTGATGCTAAACACGGAGGGCCACAGTGGCCATGCTATTACAGGTAGACGTAAAAAACACATTGTAATGGGCTCTGGTGTTAGTAGTTGTCATTGTTATTAGGAACGCTGCTCTGCATATATTTGACACTGGCCTTTTACTCAACATCAGCTGTCATTCTGTGATGACATGGCTGACAGTAGGCTGGCCTTTGTCACATATCACATGCATCCGTGATACAAGGGTGTGGATATTACCCAAGTCACATCCGCCCACACAGTGCCATTCCAAGGCAAATGTCCTAAACAGAGGTTAACTCCCAAACACCTACAGGACAACTGCATTGTTTTCTTATGCTAACCAGTGCTAGATGTGTAGTGTCCATATTCACAGCTGGTCACTGTAGATCCAACAATGGGGAGTACTGACATCTGTGCAGTGAGGAACACCTGGCTGATGGCTCTGTAGTGCACAATAGCACTACCACCATATACCTCAGAACCTAGCACTGCCACCATATACCTCAGAACCAGACATGTGGGCCATAACACAAGTACAGACCACTCCAGGTGGTGTACCCACATACATAAAGGCCACTCACATGTACTGACCAGTCCCCCCACAAAAGGCATCACAGATGAGCCATGTGCAGGACACAGTGTCACATGCTGCATTGTAGGATGTAAACGTCAGACACCACCATGCGCTTAGACCACCAACATGCAACCATACATGCTGTATGACATAGAAGAGTACACCACCATGTAACCCTTGACCTGTGTACTGTACTAAGCTCTACATCAACTGTAGAGAGTACACATGTACTGACACAGTTGCACCATGTGTTATGCAATGCAATGATACCACTGTCTGTGACCAGGTCAGCTGTACACATACCAGGGGCCCTCGGCACTTTCCACCATTAGCAGATGACTGTTGCTGCACACCAGCACACACCCTCATGTATGGATATGACATACATGTACCTGCCCTGGGTATGTACATGCCACACACACAACATACCTGTAAATAGCATAGCTGTTGTAGTCCTTTGTGCAAACAGGTGGCTACAGCCATTACACACATGCACATGGAATGTAGGTCCATGGCTGCTGAATGCTAACAGTATATAAGGTTTGATATCAATGTTGACAGAGGTAAAAATCCCCTTTCTGCTGGTCACCCATCATATCATACAACAGTCCATGTGTCATGTATGTCATTACACATATCCACCAATTGCAATGCCTACAAACATGACCAAGTGTCAGGACTGTAGGACCTACACACCTGTACACATAGTGTTGTGCGTTCAGATAACATGTGTGTGCAGTTGCTGATGTATGCAAGTGGCATGTATCTTAGTACATCATGCAGTTGCAATGCAGCCTCAACATTGCCAACTGTATATGGTGATATGCTGAATGTACAGAAAGATATACCATAACTAAGGGGTGGGATGTTTGCTGTGGACAGCTCACAGGTGTGTCACAAGCGGTCCTACAATACCTTACATAAGCAATGGTTTTGTTAATATAAGGACATAACACACAACTTAGACAGTTGTCAGAGTGACAGCGAAGGTAAATCACTTGACACCTGTTAATAGATATGATGTCCCTAGTGCATATATCAGCACTGTTGCTAAAGGAAGTGCAACTTAGACAGCGGTCAGGGTGACAGCGAAGGTAAATCACTTGACACCTGTTAATAGCGGTCAGGGTGACAGCGAAGGTAAATCACTTGACACCTGTTAATAGATATGATGTCCATAGTGCATATATCAGCACTGTTGCCACAGGAAGCATCTGTACAGTTGTGCAATACTGCTGTACGTATGACATACATAACATGAGCTAGGCAGGTCTGAGATTCACAGTACTGGCATGTGTGGTTGCGTGTGTGTCCATATATGTCACGTATTGTGGGGAATACATCTCAATTGTTACTCATTCTCCTGTACACTAGTGTTCACATCTGTACAGACTGCAATGTAGAAAGCAGGACAAAGGCAGGGGTGTGTATCTCACACATGTGAGATATCTGTATGTGCATGACATAGGTGTAGTAATTACTGAATGCCACAGTGTGTGTATGTAGGGCTGACTGGTCCCTGGGGTGAGGATGTATGTTACCATACTGAACTGATAAGACCCTTCCCACCATCCAGGTGATGCATTCTACTATCCGTGTTGATGTCCCCGATCTTAGGCTGTACTGACTATCTGTACATGTGTATTCTCTGTGGCGCGTCATGTAGGTGCACAGTACTGTAATGATGATTTGCACATAGGCAGGGGTCCTCATCCCATCAGTAGTAACTGTGTGTGAGTGTGTGTTACTGTGTCAGTGAAGCCGTGAGTGTGTGGGTGTCTTACTGTGTCACTGAATACACGTGTGTCAATACCTGAGTGTGTGGGTGCAGTTGTGAGTTGGCATCCAGTCATGGGAACGTGTATTACTGATTCCCAATGAGGCATCACACTTCCCACTGGCCTCTACCCTTGTAATCAGCTAGACCACTATCTTACCTCACCACTCCATGTAACTATTTATTTTTATTTATTTGCAGTTGGTTTACCAGGATAGTCCATTGGGCCATGATGAACCCATTTTCAATGGAGCCCTGGGGAGAAAAGCTCCATTAACAAGGTTACAATAGGTTTATACATTAAAATTACAATATTTACAAGTGATACAGCTTAGAGTATTACATTACAAGTAATGTAGTTCTAGAAACCAGGTTACAATTAGGTTTTTGGTTAAAATACAATATTTACAAGTGATACAGCTTAGAGTATGACATTACGATTAATGTAGTTCTAGAAACAAGGTTGAAAATAGGTTTTTGGTTAAAATACAATAGTTACAAGTGTTACAGCTTAGAGCTTGATGTTATAAGTAGTACAAACTGGTGATGATTGTTACAGAAAATTCATACTTAGAAAAGAAACGTTATAATATAAGTACTGAGAGGTCATGAACTTTTAGGAAGCATGAAAATATGACATTATGATACAGTTTTGAGAGAATGTTTAGTTAGCACTAGCAGAGAATGCATGAGTTAGGAGAGGCAGTATAGGAAGTTGCTAGAAAGGAGGAGAAAAAGTTTTCTAGTATAGATTATGATGGATGAGAACAGGAGCATTCCCACTGGGATGACAGGTGAGAATGAAGAGTTTTTTTGAATGTAAAGTGGTTGGAGATGGTATGAATGGATGGTGGTAGAGAGTTCCAGAGATGAGCTAGACCATAGGATAGGAGATTTTTTCCAGAGGTATGGGTTGGTTTGTATATTTCTATTAGGTTTTGGTTGTTAGATCTTAGTACTCTGTTAGGTAGGTGCATTTTAAAAGCAGAGGATAGGGATGGACACAGTAAGGGGTTGAAAATGAGTTTATGTGCAATAGTCAGTTGAGTGTAGGTGAGATGACTGGATAGTTCTAGCCATTTTAGTTCGTGGAGAGAAGAACAGTGGTGGCTAGATGATTTGTGGCTAGTAGCGAATTTGGCAATTTTATTGTAGCATGAGGAAAGTTGTGTTTTAAGGGAAGATTGAAGGTTAGTTAAGAGTGGAGCTCCATAGAGAAGGGAGGGGATAAGAAATTAGGTAGCAAGAGTGATTTTAGTGGATGGTGTGAGGTAACGATTTTGTCGGTAGAGCATGCCTAATTTTTGATGTTTTTTTTGATATTTAGTTGTAGGTGGGAGTTGAATTTAAGCTTATTATCAATTTGGACCCCAAGTAATTTTGTCTCAGACACCAATTCCAGAGATGTGTTGTTATGACTAGTGATAGAAAAAGTGTTTGTATTGATAGAGGTGATTTTGGAGGGAGTGAATACCATTAATTTGGTTTTAGAGGCATTTAGTGCTAGGTGATTTTTTTTTCATCCATTGTTCTGTGACTGAGAATGCATCTTGTGTTCACTTTTGCAGCATAGGGAGGGATGTTGCAGAGCAGATAATAGTTGAATCATCTGCATATTAAATGATATTTAAGAAAGGGATAGAATTACGAAAGTCATTTATGAATATATTGAAGAGGAGAGGACCTAGTATGGAACCTTGGGGAACTCCATTTGGGGTAGCAAGGAAAGAGGAGGTGGCCTTTTTCCAATTGACTGATTGATATCTATTAGATAAGTAACTGGAGAACCAGTTCAAAGCGGAAGAAGATAGGTTGAGCTTAGAGAGTTTAGTTAGAAGAAGTTTGTGAGAGATAGTGTCAAAGGCTTTAGAGAGGTCAAGTAGGAGGGTAGAGACAATGTGTCCAGAGTCTTGGGCTTTATTTATGGTTTCTAGGAAGGAGAGGAGGGCTGTCATAGTGCTATGGCCAGGTCTAAAACCATGCTGTGTTGGAGTTTATCGGTGATTGTCTAAGAGATATGGTAGGAGTTGTAGTTGGATACATTTTTTTAGGAATTTAGAAATGGGAGATAAGATAGCTATGGGATGGAAATTAGTGGTGTTGTTATTATTACCACCTTTATGTAAGGGTGTGATAAAAGCCTTTTTCCAGATTTGGGGTACTATGCATTCTTGGATAGAGCGGTTGATTAGTATACTAATGGGGTAGGTAATGGCTTCTGCAGCTATACTAAGAAAGTGTGATGGGATGTTGTCTGGGTCATTGGAGCATGGCTTAAGTTTCTGAAGGAGTTTTGTTATGGTGGATATGGGTATAGGTTTTAGAGAAAAAGGAGAGGGAGGGGAAGAGAGGGTATTACAGGATCAAGGTGGTGGAGAAGAAGAGAGTGAAGTTGTCGGATTAGAGGTAAACATGTTAGAAGAGGAAGGTGAGGGAGAGGTGGAGGGAGTGATGTTGTTAGAGAATGTTGAGGTTAATTTAGAAATAGAATTAATGAAAAAGAAGTTAAATTGTGTAGCTAAATCTATGTCAGGAGCATTAGGGTCTGGGCTGGGGTTGCCTGTTTTGCCAGGATTGATAAGGGTAGTGACTCCTTTCCAGAATTTCTGTGTTTTTCTTTTGTTGCTGTTTTGGAGTATGGAGAAGTACTTTTGTCGGTCAGTGATAATAAGCTTTTTTACTTTATTTCTAAGTGTTTTATATTCATTTTGATGTAGGGGAGACCTATTTTTTTGGTAAAGTGCCCAGACTTTATCTCTTTATCTACCATCTCATGGTTACTAGAGTATTTTTGGTCAGCCGAGGGGCAGTTTTGGTTTTTATTCTCTTAGTCCGTAAAGGAGCATGGAAGTCAAGACGTTTTAAGAAAGTTGAGTTGAAGTGGGCAACAGCATTATCTAAAGGTAGAGTTTTTAGGATGTTCCAATTTATTGCTTTAAGTGAGTCAATGAAGGTTATGGGGTTGAAATTTTTTTGGTTGCGAGTAGTAATATAATTATGTGTTTGGTGTATAGGAGAAGGGAGTTGATATGTGAATGTGGGTAGGTGGTCACTAAGAGGGTCTGGAAGGGTACCATTGTCAGAGAAATAATGAGGGTGGGAGACTAAAATCCAGTCTAAAATGCTACCACTGGATAGGTTTTTTTGAGGGGTGGGTTGTGGAGTTAATAAGCTGTGAGAAGTTATAAAGGTTGATGTTAAGTGGGTTTGTGGGAGCTTGAATGGAGGCCCAATTGATATTCATGTCTCCCAGGATTATTATTTCATTAGAAATGTTAGTGGAGAGCCAGAAGTGGATGTCCTCAAGTGTAGTGATATTGTCACCAAGGGGGATGTAGAGGGAGGCTATGCATATGTGTTTGTGTATATTAACCTGAGATAATGCTAGGAGTATTTCAGCATTATTGAAGTGGGGAATAGTTTTGTTATATGGAGTAACTGATAAGGAAGATGAGTATAGGAGAGCAACTCCACCTCCTTTTTTATGGGTTCTGTCTTTTCTTATGATTGAATAGTTTGATGGTGTTATTTCAGAGTCTTTTATGTGGGGTTTTAACCAAGTTTCAGAGATGGATAGGAAGTCAGGTTTGTTATGGTTAAGCCAGGCATGGAGGTTTGGGATTTTGTTCACTATGCTTTGGGAATTTAGAGAGGTGAATAGTATGGACTTATCTGTAGTGGATGATGTGGAGGGTCCAGGATCAGGGTGAATGTCTCCTGATAATAGTGTAGTAATTAGATATAAGATTGGGTTGGAGAGGTATTTGGATTTTTTAGAGTATGAGTTAGACTTAATTATGATGATGTAGGGTTTATTAGATGCTCTGATGGAAGAATATTTATGAAGGGTGATAAGTTTATAAGGAAAGAGTAGATGGTTACTGAATTCATATAAGTGAGGAGATATTAAGGTGTGTGAATTTAAGGGAGGTGAGTTGAGATGATTGGTTACATGAAAGCATTGTGAGTGTTTAGTATGTTTGGGCTGGGTGAGGTAGTGGATGTAGGATATATTGAGGAGAATTAACAGCAGAGTGAGTAGGGATGAGGGTTTGGAGATCATAATGATGATGAATGTTAAAGATGGCAGCTGTGAGATGGTATGTAGTTGTTGAGTAAAATATGGGTGTAAGGGGGTAGTATGTATAGGGGTGTGGCTAGGTCTTTAATTATTATAATGGAGTGGAGATTTGAATAATGATTGGGTATGGGTGGGGTTTGGGAATGGGTGTTGGCTGAGAGATGGAGACTAATTGGCCAGGTTAGGTTTTGTAGTTGTATTGAGTGATTATTGTTTTGGGTCGGGTAAGAGAGTAGGAGTTGACAAGGAAGTGGAACTTATTTGCTAGGTAGTCTAGTGGGTGTGGTTATGAAGGTATAAATGTAGAGGTACTGGGGGCGGGTGGAAATTAGGGGCAGGGTAGGGGAGTGGAGTGAGCCCGCAGGGTGAACGGAGTGGGTAGAGCCAGGACCCGAGTGAGAACCTATCAGTGGAATGTTGGTTGGTGAAGGTAAGTACAGGAGACAAGGATTTTAAAGGATAGAATGGCCAAAGAAGTCAGAAAAAGAGAGAGAAAAAGAGAAATTAGAACTTGTAGAGAATAGTAAAGCAAGTGAAGTAAGAGATGTGGGAAATCAGGAATAGAGGTGAGAGGGTGCCATGTAGTGGACAAATGCTAAAAGTACAATTGTAATTCCACCAGGAAATTCCTTGTGCTGGAAATGTTGAGGCAAGAAGGGGACTAGTGCAGCTAAGGGAGCTAGAAGAGGGACAAGTATGGGGGGAGCAGAGTTGAAAAGGGTTTGGCTGCTGGCTTTTCTGGTCAGGGAGCATACTGAAAACCTAGCAGGGTTTTAGATAAAATATGGAGTTTACAAAAGGTTTAGCAGCAGTAGCACATACTTCCTTAGTTCCTTCTAGGAGAAGCTTAGTTCAACTCCCGTAAAGGAGATGTGTCAGCAGAGCTTGTTATTTATTGTTTTAGGTGTCCAAGCCAAGCGTAGTCACAGAGGGTAATACGGGGTAAGGAAGTTCCTTAGTTCCTTCTAGAAGAAGCTTAGTTCAATTCCCATAAAGGAGATGTGTCAACAGAGCTTGTTAATTATTGTTTTAGGTGTGGGCATCCAAGCCAGGCGTAGTCACAGAGGGTAATACGGGGTAAGGAAGTTCCTTAGTTCCTTCTAGGAGAAGCTTAGATCAATTCCCATAAAGGAGATGTGTCAGCAGAGCTTGTTATTTATTGTTTTAGGTGTGGGTGTCCAAGCCAGGCTTAGTCACAGATGGTAATACGAGGTAAGGAAGTTCCTTAGTTCCTTCTAGGAGAAGCTTAGTTCAATTCCCATAAAGGAGATGTGTCAGCAGAGCTTGTTATTTATTGTTTTAGGTGTGGGCGTCCAAGCCAGGTGTAGTCACAGAGGGTAATATGGGGTAAGGAAGCTTACTATGGATGCAGTCACAGAGACCAAGACACACAGCAGCCGAGGATGGAGCTAATTAGAGAAAATCTGTGATGTCACCCTTTATGGATGTCACGTCTGTGGCCACAGTAGCTTAATACACAGCTAACATGCTCTTGGAATGGTAGACATGTTTTCAACGTGGGACATTCTCACTGTATGTGGCAGCTACACGGTGTGTGCTGGTATATAAATACATACCTGTGTGTAGTGCACATTGACATATGGGACACTAACTGCAAACACTGACATCCACCGGCACGTCTAATTAGACCTGAAGAAGGACAGCAGAACATCATGACCAACATGCAGTTACTGTTGTTACACAAGACACATATTGTTAACTGTATTGTACACCTGTACTACATGTTATATCTGCTGCCAGTCAACAGTACTCAACATTTGTAAACTACACGTATCATCCTAGTCTGTTTAACCTGTGTATCACACCATATGAATTAATAAAAAACACAAACTAGTGAAAAACAACAAAGATGAGTGGACTTATAGAACTAACTCCTTTATTGGTAAGTGCTTTCATTGGTAAAAGATAAGGCAACTTCTTCATACCATCAAAACACATACAAAATACACGCCCATATAGAAAGGAATGCTTTTTATACGTAGTGCTAATCCAATCAAGCAATCAACTAATTAAAAAACAATCAATTATTTAAATAAAAAAAAAACAAATAACCATTTGTTTGCTGAACCAATAGTTTGTTTTACATAGGTTTACCTAAATCAGTAAACGTTAGACAATAAATCTTCACAAGCCTAGTCTATCTCGATGTTAAAAATACCAACCACACATCCTTGTTATGGTAACTTAGTTACTTTAAAATTAATAACCCTTAAAACCATGTATGTAAAAAAAAAAACAATAGGTCTGCTTATTCAAAAAAACTTATATTATTTATCTAACTAAAGCTTTTATTTTAAGTAAACATTTAATAGATACATACTCATTTAAACCGGGCACACTGTGAGCCATAGTACGGATCTGCCAAGCCAGTTCTATTTCTTTCAGTCTAAGTTGCCATGGACCTCCCCTAATGTTACGGTCTACTTTTTGCAAGACAATAAAACTGACCTTATGGTCTGGGTGTTCTGTTATGTGCCTTGCTAGGGCATTTGTACTGATCTGCCTATCAATGCTATATTTGTGCTCATATATTCTTTGCTTGAGCTTACGTTCTTTTTTGCCAATATAGTAAACTTCGCATTGGTTGCAGACAGCCCCATATACTACCCCCTGGGAATCACAAGTATGTTTACCCCAAATCTGATAAATCTTATCTCTGATGTTAACCTTATTAGTGACCTTAATATGTTTACATTGGGCACATCTTCCACATTTAAACATACCAGTTTGGCCTCATAAAGCTCGTTTTGGTCTTTCCACTAAATTTTTCAAAGTAAAACATCTTTTGTATGTTATAGATGGTGTTGTGCCCAATATCTTTACCAATTTATTGTCCTGTTGTATTAAAGACCAATTTTTACATATAATCTCTCTAATGCTTGCTGCATCTAAGGAATAAGTTGTTAAAAACTACCTATAGTATTCAATTTTTTTTCTTTCCTCTGGGAAATATTACCAACATCCCCCACTAATGGGGTTATGTGAACTTGTTTATCTTGTACCAAAGGCTGAAAATACCCTGTTAATCTTTTATTATGTACCTCTTCCATTACTTGATCGATTAAGGGTAGAGGATAAGCTCTTTTCAAGAACATTTCCTTAAGGAGATTACACTCCTCTACAAAATCATCAACTTTAGATACCATCCTCGCTGCTCTTACTATCTGTCCCTTAATCACTGCCCTTTTCTGATGGAGGGGGTGGCAACTTGTAAAATATAAGAATGTATTAGAACATGTGGGTTTTCGATGGATGGTAGAACTAAATTGCCCATTGTTATAGTCTTTACTAAGGTGAATATCCAAAACAATAACCTCATTTTGGCCTACTTGGTATGTAAACTCCATGAATGAAGTAAATGAAGTCACTTCATATATAAACCCACTAATCATGTCCACCGGCCCTTTCCACAAAAAGAACATGTCATCGTGGTATCTTGTGTACCAAGCCACATGTTCTTTGCATGTTGGACAATTAAATAGGAAGGACCTTTCCCAATAGGCCAAGACACTGTTAGCAAAACTGCTCCCACAAGGGGAGCCCATCTCGATACCACTTTTTTGGAGAAATAATTTGTCTGAAAAAAGAATGTAATTATTCTCTAGTATTATTTCAAGGAGAACTTCTATCAAGTTGATTTGCTGATGTTCCATACCTCTTATATGAAGGAGCTTTCTAACCCATTCAATTCCTATTTGGTGTGGAATGGAAGTATAGAGGTCCTTAATATCAACTGTTAGAAAAATGTGGTGTTCATTGAACGCCAATGCATTAATATTTTCCAAAAAATGCCAAGAATCTCAGCATACTTGTGTTTCTGACTTAACAAATGGTTTCAACTTGAAGTCAACAAACTTGGCACAAGCATATGTCACTGAACCCCTACCGTCCACTATAGGTCTAAAAGGTGGACTATTAACATCCTTATGTATTTTAGGGGCTCCAAGCAATGTCGGAACTACAGGGGCTGGCATGGTCAAAAAATGATACATGTCCACATCAATGCTCCCTTCAAGGAAAAGGTCACTCAACATGCTATTGATTTTATTATATGCCCCATTTAGCTCATTCTGGCTTGCACTAACATATACATCACTATCTAACAGGCTCAACATTCTTGTTTCATAGACCTGTTGGTCCATAAACACCAGCCCACCTCCTTTATCGGGTTTCATAACCCTCACGTTGCATACATTGAGCAGTTTGATAAGGTCACGCTTGTTAACATTAATGTTTCTATTTCTGTTATACTTTACTACACTACAATTGAGTGCAAGCCTAATGTCCATTTCACAAATTCTCTCAAACATCGCCAAAGAGGCTTTGAGGGGCAGATTGAATAGACTTGAATCTCTTAAACTATTAGTAAGTCCAGAGTTTTGTCCCAGTTCACAAGTCAAATTTAGTTTACAGACAAATGTTTTCAAGTCTATAACAGTTCTGACTAAGTCAGCTCTATGACATACATGTACCTGCCCTGGGTATGTACGCTGAAGTGGTCCAGAACAAAGATCAGCCCTTTAGCAAACAAATTAACCGTTTCTCCATCTACTTCCAATGAGCTAAAATTAAAGATGTGGAAGTCTCCTTCTGTATTCCCCAAAACTTTGGGTACACAATGGGCTACCTCCTCCTTCTGTTTTGGTGCCTCCTTTGTGGGGCTTGTTTCTTGTTGTGCCTTGGTTGTGCTGTTTGTTGCTGGCCAGTGTGGGTACTCTGAAAACCCTGCTAAAAATCGTCTCCTATTTGATTGTTCATGTTATTATGAATAGTAGAGCCCCCCCCAAACTTGTTTGTCGCCTTGAGCCATTCTGCTGTTGATAATTATGAATGCGCTCACTTCAGCGTACTTCTGTTGTTTGGGGAATGGTTATATCATCCTCATTTCCCAAGTCAATATCCCCACCCGTAGAACTTGGGACAGGTGGCCTATCTTGGACTACCATGGTATCAGGTACTAAAGGTGGTGGGGGTAAGCTATTGCCTTAGTGTAAGCATTCAAATCTCTATTAATTTTCTTTCTCTTAATCTCAATGCTTTTAGTAATACTAGCATCAATGCTGGTAAAAATTCTAGAATACTCATACTTGTAACACTCAAAATCAGGTGCATTCTTTATAGCTTGTTCCAGCAATTCCAAATCCACTTTTAGGGTGGATATCTGTGTAAGATAATGTTTTATCAATGCATCTAAGAACTCAAGGCCCTGACGGTTAAATAATGCTACCAGTTCAAGATGAAATGTTGATTTATTAACTAAGCCATTAGGATAATGCCACTGGCGTAACCCTTTCGGTACAATATTCTTGTTAACACATTCTTGCAAATAGGACACTTCGAGTTGATATTTCCTACATTTAAATAGTTTCGCATCAAACTCATTCAAGTGTCCGACCATGGAGTTGCTATTGTTAGATACTTCACTAGAAACTTCAGAAGTATCATTATTAGCAAAAAAGTTGTTGTTATTAAGGTACATACCCATGGAAGGGATGTCATTAGATAATGATGTTGTCCTAGGTTGTAAATCCAACGGCTGAATGCCTGTGGCCAAATTAACAGGCCCTCCATTGTGGGAAACCGTCATTCCAGATTGTACAGATCTCACCGCTGGTGTCACCGGTGGAAGCTGCGGTTGCCCAGCCGGAATTGACGACATAGATGTATTACCTCCTGGTACTCTGGAAGTCCCTGTATTGTTGGCAGTTTCTACATGCTGCGCGAGCGTGTTTACTCGGTTCAGCAATTGGTGTACCAAAACTGTTAGGTCGCCCATGGTATTCACCTCTGAGACTCCTCCAGGTGAAGTGGGAATTTCCTCCTCTTGTGTAAAAAGGGGTTGGGAGTCCGTTCCAAAGCCACTCGCCATAAATTAACTTACGTATTAACAAAAAACACAAACTAGTGAAAAACAACAAAGATGAGCAGACTTATAGAACTAACTCCTTTACTGGTAAGCGATTTCATTGGCAAAAGATATGCCAACTTTTTCAGACCATCAAAACACATACAAAATACACTCCCATGTAGAAAGGAATGCTTTTTATACGTAGTGCTAATCCAATCAAGCAATCAACTAATTAAAAAACAATCAATTATTTAAATAAAACCCCCCAAATAACCATTTGTCTGCTGAACCAATAGTTGAAATGACTTCATTTACTTCATTCTTGGAGTTTACATACCAAGTAGGCCAAAATAAGGTTAATTTTTAGGATATTCACCTTAGTAAAGACTATAACAATGGGAAATTTAGTTCTACCATCCATCGAAAACCCACATATTGTAATACGTTCTTACATTTTACTGGTTGCCATCCCCTCCATCAGAAAAGGGCAGTGATTAAGAGACAGATAGTAAGAGCAGCGAGGATGGTATCTAAATTTGATGATTTCGTAGAGGAGTGCAATCTCCTTAAGGAAATGTTCTTGAAAAGAGCTTATTCTCTACCCTTAATCGACCAAATGATGGAAGAGGTATGTAATAAAAGATTAACAGGGTATTTTCAGCCTTTGGTACAAGATAAACAAGTTCACATAACCCCATTAGTGGGGAATGTTGGTAATATTTCCCAGAGGAAAGAAAAAAAATTGAATACTATAGGTAGTTTTTTAACAACTTATTCCTTAGATGCAGCAAGCATTAGAGAGATTATATGTAAAAATTGGTCTTTAATGCTACAGGACAATGAATTGGTAAAGATATTTGGCACAACACCATCTATAACATACAGAAGAGGTTTTAATATGAAAAATTTAGTGGAGAGACCAAAATGAGCTTTAAGTGGCCAAACTGGTATGTTTAAATGTGGAAGATGTGCCCAATGTAAACATATTAAGGTCACTAATAAGGTTAACATCAGAGATAAGATCTATCAGATTTGGGATAAACATACTTGTGATTCCCAGGGGGTAGTATATGGGGCTATGTGCAACCAATGCGAAGTTTACTATATTGGCAAAACAGAACGTAAGCTCAAGTAAAGAATATATGAGCACCAATATAACACTGATAGGCAGATCAGTACAAATGCCCTAGCAAGGCACATAACAGAACACCCAGACCATAAGTTCAGTAACATTAGGGGAGGTCCATGGCAGCTTAGACTGGAAGAAATTGAACTGGCACGGCAGATCCGTACTATGGCTCACATTATGCCTGGTTTAAATGAGTATGTATCTATTAAATGTTTACTTAAAATAAAAGCTTTAGTTTGATAAATAATATGTTTTTTTAAATAAGCAAACCTATTGTGTGTTTTTTTACATACATGGTTTTAAGGGTTATTAATTTTAAAGTAACTGTGCTACCATCACAAGGATGTGTGGTTGATATTTTTAACATTGAGATAGACTAGGCTTGTGAAGATTTACTGTCTAACATTTACTGATTTAGGTAAACCTATGTAAAACAAACTATTGGTTCAGCAGACAAATGGTTATTTGGGAGGTCTTATTTAAATAATTGATTGTTTTTTAATTAGTTGATTGCTTGATTGGATTAGCACTACGTATAAAAAGCATTCCTTTCTATATGGGAGTGTATTTTGTATGTGTTTTGATGGTCTGAAGAAGTTGGCTTATCTTTTGCCAACGAAAGCACTTACCAATAAAGGAGTTAGTTCTATAAGTCAGCTCATCTTTGTTGTTTTTCATCAGACCATATGAGCATGTCCCTGCACTGATGGTGTGGATGTCAGGAATGCGGCATAGGCATCATCATATGCACAGGGTGCTAATGTTTGCCGGAGGCCTAGGCTGCACTGTTGTTACACAAGGCACATACTGTTAATAGTATTATACACCTGCACCACATGGTATATCTGCTGCTGTCAACAGTCCTCAACATTTGTAATCTACACGTATCATCCTTGTCTGTCCACCCTGTGCATCAAACCATATGAGCATGTCCCTGCACCGATGGTGTGGATGTCAGGGATGCGGCACAGGCATCATCATATGCACAGGGTGTTAATGTTTGCTGGAGGCCTTGGCTGCACTGTTGGTACACAAGACACATACTGTTAACAGTATTGTACACCTGTACTACATGGTATATCTGCTGCCTGTCAACAGTCCTCAACATTTGTAAACTAGACGTATCATCCTAGTCTGTTCACCCTGTGCATCAGACTATATGAGCATGTACCTGCACTGATGGTGCTGATGTCAGGGATGTGGCTCAGGCATCATCATATGCACAGGGTGTTAATGTTTTTTGGAGGCCTAGGCTGCACTGTTGTTACACAAGACACATATTGTTAACAGTATTGTACGCCTGTACTACATGGTATATCTGCTGTCTGTCAACAGTCCTCAACATTTGTAAACTACACGTATCATCCTAGTCTGTTCACCCTGTGCATAAGACCATATGAGCATGTCCCTGCACCAATGGTGTGGATCTCAGGGATGCGGCACAGGCATCATCATATGCACAGGGTGTTAATGTTTGGCAGAGGCCTAGGCTGCACCATTGGATGACATCATATGTGTGGGTTTAGGCCTTTGATCTAATTTGGCATGTGTGGATGTTATGCATGCATGTGTTGCAGTGCCCTACATATGTTTCCAGTGTGTGTGTGTATTCATGCACACAGTTCTCCCATGTGTCTTGGCCTACACAGGGGTATTATTGACAGCTGCAGACTGTACAGGTGAGGTTTTACAGTTCACGGTGTCCGGCCACTGACATGTGACCTGTGCCTGCCAGGGGTTGCATGGGCACTACCAGACAGAGGTGCAGATTGGGTACTGTCTCATGTCACTTGTCCACTGGAACTGTGTCCCTGTTGGGACCTATCTGGGCCATGTGCATGTGGCCTGCTGTGTCAAGGTGTGGACAGCACAAGACCAGATGCACTGCTGCTGCTACTGCCACTATGGGAGCGGGCATGTGAGGTAGCTCGTACACATAGACCTGACACAGATGATGTAGCAGGCCTATGTACACGTGCCTGATGCATCACTCCTACCAGATGTTCCAACACAGACAGCTCACACTCGCGGATTGTCATGCCACGGTCAAGAACTCTAACCATGTCACGCAACCATCTATCGAAAGCATAAGCAATCTGCTGTTGAGCATTAACCATTGCCTGGATGTTGCTGTTTAAAGAATGGACAGCAGCCCTCTGTAGCCTCTGATCTTCTCTGTTGCACCATTCAGCATGTGCCTGTGCCTCCATTACAGCCTGAAACATGTGCCTGGTGACACCAGCTGCTGCACTCTGTCGTGCAGGAGCATGTTGGTCAGAGGCCCTCCTATGAGCAGCACTGGCCACATGCCTGTGTGGGGCACCACCAGTAGTTTCGCTGACACCATGGTGTGCAGGCACACCTTCCATAGCCCCCACACTTTCCTGTTCCAAGCTACCACATGACAACTGTCCTTCCTCTATGGCCACTGGTGATGGGGTATGTGCAGGTATGGGATCTGTGGGAAGGGATGAGGTGGATATAGATGGAATGGCAACCAATGGCACAGATTCAGCCCCTGATAACTCTGCCTGTGTCTCAATCATACATTCATCATCACTGCTAGAGTCTGTGGGGACACTAACACCAGATGTACTGCAGGAGGGCAATGCACCTACATCACCTGTGAGGGCAGACAAAAACTGTACATTACAATCTATACAATAGACACACACAGACACACACGCATGTGATATGACAGAAGGCATGCAACATGCATGTGATACGGCAGACGGCATGCAGCGCAGACAATAATAGTGGTAGTTATCAAACATCCCTAGGTTGTACACAACAGCATGCATGTGTAATAGCAGACGGCATGCATATTACACGGTCATAGTAGTAGTTAGCATACATCCCTGTGTTACACCATGTGGACCAGCACAGGTTAACAGTACATCTGCCTGATGTGTGGCATATGACCTTGATAATCACATGTAGTATGACATGTGATCTGCTGATGTGTGCAATGACATGCATACATGTTTAACACAATGGTGTACTGTCAAATACACAGTGGGGCAATGGTGTCCCAATGCAGTGTTGTCTGTCCACCCTACAGATATACTGCACATTTATCTGATGTGCATGGCCATTGCAGGGAATCATGAGGCATCTCTAGTGCTATACAGTGTGAGACAGGGTTCATAGCCATGACGGTGTACAGATACAATACATATATACTGTGGAATGTGACCCACGTCACTGAGGTGTATACACACTAAACCATGATGTGGAAGTTGTGACACAGGCCACTGATGGGTATATGGATGACACCCCTGCATATCTGCAACCATATTACTGCAACCTGGCAACTATTGCCAGACATGCTGAACACGTCGGTACACCATGTCCCACATGACATCTGTGTGCCACACACACACACACACACACACACACACACACACACACACACACACACACACACACACACACATGAGGAGCTAGTATGACATTTATGTCCAACACCAGCAACGGTAATGTACTGTATCTGTGGCCTGATGTGGATACTGTACAGGTGACTGCTGTCATGTCGCAACACCCTCAAGATGTTCAACACATCTTATGTGGTGGATTGATGTTACGACTACACAAGATGTGCACAGGCCTGTAGGATGTCTAGTGTTCCACATCTACAATATTACCATTATACAAAGGCCATGGTTGAACCATGTTTAGTCATTGTACGACAGGGTGTACACACAAGCACAACACGTCTACTGTGTGTTTTGCTCCATGTCTCTGGCCATCCTCCATGGCCATGTGTGTACATGTGTTGTCTAAATTATTGTGATGGGCATCTATTTCACATGTCTGTGTTGTCCCATATGACATATATGCTCCACTGACAACAGGGTTATGCAGATAAAGGTTGGTATGTGGGATATGTTTTCAGGTCAGGTAGGCAGTGTAGCAGCCAGGCCAATAGATGTCATGGACATGTCAAGATAGCACATCACATTGTGTGACATTCGTAGCAGGGCTATGATCTACACCAGTGAAACCTGTGTGCTGGCCATACTCCAACCCACTGTGTAGTACTGTTTGTATTCACCACATGTGTAGATCAGATCTGTAGTACGTCCCTAAAGTGAACAGCACCTCCACCATTGTATGCACAGCTGTCAACACATCTGGCAATGACAGTTTGTGAGGATTCATGTCGGTAAGATGATTCACATAGTTTGCAAGTGTTGCACATAGGTAGTCATTGTGATGCATTGCAGGTCCGAACTGTATATTGTGACATGACCATACATTATGTGTACATGTTGTAAATGGCCACATGGCAGATAGATTTGTGCACTACAATTCCTGATAAATAATAACATTCTCACCTGCAATGGGTTGCTGTCACAGCGGAACACCACAGGTACCTAAATAGGAATAACACAGCAGTATGAGCATAATACACCCCTGTATAAAGGATACAGGGTGCAATGTGCATAACACATACACCAGTACATTAGACTATACTATGGTGTACGCACATGTGTGCATACACAGTGTAGCATACTATAGTATGCGGCATGTGTGTATACATGCCTTGCATGTGATGTTACATTCAATATTGTACTGTGACACATGCAACTATATGGGATATAGTTGTTATAGGTGCAGTACTGACTTACCAGGCAACTCCAAGCTCAGTTGTTGAGAGACACCCACCTCCACAATATTAGCTAATGCTTGTGGATGTGGTTCTGCAAGTGTCCACAGGTTGGCCAGTAGCTCCTCGGTGCGTGTGAGTGGGGGCTGGGTTGGTGGTCCACCACCTGTTGCACATTGTTCCCTGGAGAATGCATTCACATGCTGTTTCACCTGTCTAATGATGTCTGTACAGTGTCTGTGCACCTGCTGATATGTGCAGTTGTGGCCACCCACATCATTAACCCTCTTGCGAAGTTCCATCCACAGGGTATCCCAATGCTGTGCATCCTGTGGCATATGGCTGAACAGGATATTGTGATTGTTGAGTAGGTATGGGAGGAGGGCCTCATCCTCCAAGTGGGTAAAAGGGGGTAGTCTTGCTCATGGCATACCTGGAAGACATAATGATGGAGACAGGTCACAGTAACTCACAAAGACATACAAAGCTACAGCTGAACATACATGTGTATCACATTAATTAAGTTTAATTAGTTGTATTTGCAAACCTACATGACACTGACGTGTTTGTGTCACACACATGTAACACTCAATGTTTAGTGGATATTATCACCATATATGTGTGTGTGTGTGTGTGTGTGTGTGTGTGTGTGTGTGTGTGTGTGTGTGTGTGTGTGTGTGTGTGTCACCTGATTACATTGCTCATACTCTATGTGGTTGCTGTATTGATGCGGGGATGTCTGTTTGCCTGTACTGGTGTTCCTACCTATCAGCACATGGCTGGATGTGTCCACATTAATGCAGTTGACCTTGATGTAGTGTATATGTCATATATAAGGACTTTCACTGCCTTAACAGACATGACCTGTGACCCTGCAGACATGCTCACATAAGGTTTTACATGTATGTGTTCTGCCATATACATCTACACGGCACTGTACAACGATTCAACATCCTGCGATGTAATACACATGGGACATTGGCTAGCCAGATGGTATTTGCAGAGATGGATATCAACTATAGCATGTACAAAGTCAACTAGTGGGCTATATGCTATGGGCCATGTATGAATCTAGGATGAAAGTTTACCTGGCAGTAGCTGACAGGTGGGTCTGTGGGTCCAGGTGGAGCAGTGCCACATTACTGATCCACAGGGTTAATGATACATATACCATGCATTACCATACGGTCATCACACCATGTCTGAGAGGGGAGTGATGTGCAGCTTTGACGGACAGGAATGCATAGTATGGCAGGACTATGTCAAGTGTATGGGGCAAGGATCTGTCCAGCATGTGGTAAGTGGATGTCCATGAAGTATGTGTTCGAGATCAGGATGAGTAAGTGTAGCATGTCCAACATCACTGGATTGGACATGGATTTATACAGGGCATGCATCATGCTACATAGTGAAGATAAGGAATGGGAAGGCTGGTGTAGGCCATCTGCACATGGCCAATACCCTTAAAGGAAATATGTGATCTGATATGGTCACTTGAGTGCTCTGTATGGCTGGACAATGATCTCTATATTCATGAATGGCACCCTATCATTATTAGGGTTGCCACATATGACTACCTGACAGGTATGATGACGTAGCTATCACAGGAAAGACAACTGCCCAACTGCATCCCTCACACACGTGTCCATTATGTTCACCGCTGTCTAGGTGGTAGTTCATGGGTACAGGGTTATTAACAAAGGGGTGACAATGCGAGTTAGCTATTGCTCCTAGGTCATAGTCATTCACATACTTCAATAGGCAGATGCCTTCTGTTTGTTTGTGAGGTATGGACTACAATGAGGGGGAATAAAATTCATTAACCCTGATATACTGTAGCTGCCACTGGTGTGATGATCATGTATTATTCAGATACCTTCTGTAGTGTTGGTTCTGCCAGCGGTCCTTTTGCAAAACACTCCTGTGACATAGGAATGCACATCTAGTATACCGAGTGTATGGGTGATGATGTCCTATGACCTGACAAGGTTATGATATGCAGTGTGACATCAACCATACTGTCACCTACATCTATACTGCTGGCATCACTTAATTGATCAAGGTTCATGACCTTCCAGACCAGACTCAGCAGGGTAGAAGTAAAGTACTTCCCATTATCAGTGGTGTCTCCCCCTTTGTGGGTTGGGATACCTGTTGGTGTGCACCATTCAGTGTGTACACAACCTGACATGGCACTATGTTTTATTTGTGTACGTGAAGAGCATCTTGTTTTGCCATATATGTATGATACAAACTGTGATGTGGACAGGTCCCATGCAGACTGAGTGCAGCTTGTACCTGCATAGTTGTGGATACAGGGGCCCTGTGGTGTACATGGATATATGCCTGTGTACCTGTTGGGGGGAATGGGCCATATGTTTATGTTAGCCAAGACCTTATCTGGATTGCTTATTCATGCTAAGCACTTGTTCAGGACTTGTAAGCACTATGTAAGCTAATAATTACTATAGTACTCAATTTTCTTCATTACCTACAGGTAAGGGTGAACAGGTTTTGTACATAGTTTTCTCACTTGCTTAGAATTATTTAGCTCTTGTACTCACTTTTCTAACTTATCTAGGTGAATGTGGTTCTATATTCAGGCATGTCCAAGAGTCAACTGCCAGTGTTCTCACCTGTCTAGCTGATGAATCTGGACATCTTGAGGCAATGTACACATTGCCTCATGTACACAGACAAGCCTCTCCGCCTACCAGCCAACACTACAACCTGTGAGAGATGCACTCATTTAGCCAAACAGGAGGTAAAGGTCTCTCCAACCAAGCCTGACCCTGACTGTCATGTGGAGAAGGTACACATTTGCACAACACCACACTCATCACATAAGTCTCACTGAATCTACCCCACCATTAACATGGGAAAAATACTCATGTACCAACACATTAGCTCAATGGTTTCTGAAATTCATAAACACCAATGCCCTGACTCAACATATCCACACACCCACCAGGGGCAACTATATCCTAAACCTAGGCATTATCAACATGAGTGGCTGGTGCTCCACACGTGAAGCCAACTCCTCGTTGGTCCGATTAGATCATGTGCTGAACACCACTGATATCCACATCCCGCACCCATCCCCCATTAAGGGAACCACAGTATAATATGTCTACAAGGCCAATTACATGCTTCTTAAGACAGACGTGGTGGAAGTCATGACACCCATGCAGATGGACAGTACTGTTACAACTGCTGAATCCTACACAAATGCACTCTATAAGCACTTACACGAGTGCATGGCTTGTGCTATCCCAAACAGAACCAGGATGCTATACTCCTAATTAACTAAACCAATCTGGTGGTCCCCTGCCATAAAGATATTGCACTACAGGAGGAAAACACTGTTGCAAACAAGAGTACAATACCATGCATGGAGGAGCTACCTGGCCAGCCTCAGTAAGAAGGTGAGATCCCTTATAAGATCCTCCAAAGCTAGCTATGAAAACTAAAATGCAACTAGTACCAACAACAACCACAAAGCATTATATAGCTATGTCACATATCTCAATGTCAGCAACCAGATCTTCTCAGAGTTACAGCACAAAGGCACGAACATTACAGAAACAATTGATATTGGCAACATCCTGGCAGATCCCTCTCAAAGCTGCACACTCTAAAGGCAATATCACAGCATCCATGGGAGTGGACAACATCCCAGGTTGCTCGTACTGTCTCCCCACCTATGCACCATTTTCAATAATAGCCTCACATCGGGCATAGTGTCCCCTGAATGGCGCACAGCAGCAGTTATCCCACTCCACAAAGGTGGTGCCACAACGGACTATGGGACCCATTTCCCTATAGGCCTGACTAGCCTGGTCTGCAAGGCTATGATGCACATCATGGATCACTGTCACAGAGGCATTGGGTACCTCCAAACCTTTGAGACCTCCCTGTTTGGCATTGCTAAGGGCAGACCATGCCTCTCAAACCTGGTGGACTTCTTAGAGACAGTTACCAAGGCATTAGATGAGGGTAAGGAGGTCCACATAGCCTACCTAGATCTCTCATAGGCTATCAACACCATTCCTCCTTCTGGTATTATCAACATACCCATCCGCCAGAACATTAACCCCATATCATGTAATGGTTTGCAAAGTGGCTCATGGACAGAACCCACACAGTGGGAGTTGCATACCCTAGGTCTGACTGTATACAAGTTACAGGTGGCATCCCCCAGGGCTCAGTCCTAGGACCCCTCACATTTGGTATATACTTCTCTGACATATAGACAAGCGCAGGAGGGCTTTGGCTGAAAAGGTTTGCAGATGACTGCAAACTAGGGGACATAATTGTTCCTCCAGCTGTTACAGACACCATCTGGAAGGGTCGCACTAAGACGGATACCTGGTGTTAATATCATGGTGTCAAGCTGAATGGATAACAGTGCATAGTCATCCCCTTTGGATATAACTAATTACCCATGGACTGCCACATAGGTGCTAGTCCCCTACATACAGAAAAGGTAATAAGGGATCCAGGAACCCCAGTAGATAGCAATCTCTCCATCGATACCCATAATGACAAGGTGGTTAGAATATCCTTCTACATGGCCCCCCTAATCTCTAATGGGTTTGAAACCAGATCAGAGGGGCCACTGTGACTCTACACATGTCATATTAGACTCATTGATGGATACAGCACCCCATTTGGGATATACCTTACAAGACAACTACAACAGCTTGGAAGACCACACCAGTACCACATCAAGAGGATTACTGACCTCAAACATATGACCTATGCAGCCCAACATAAGAAACTCCAGCTGTACTCAGATGCATACCACATACTCACAGGTGATCTCTGCTTGACATACAAGGCTCATGTTCAACCCTGTATTGCTGGATATGCTCCACCTAAACAGAAGCCCCTGAGATCCACATGCTCTAGGGATATATACCTAACCACAACAATGAGTAGGATGTGCTAGATGGATAGATTCCTGACACGGACACTCCCCATGCTTTGGAACATAATTCCAATGTACATCAGGCAGGGCCACTCACTAGCACTCTTCAAGGGAAACCTTGACGTGTGGATGGGGGACAGACATGTACCCCAGGGATTACTGCAGTGGCTCTGCTGGACAGAAGCACAGGGAATTATTGGCTCTGCCATTCAGAGGCACAAGGAACCAACCTATGGGGTGGCGAAAGCCAACACATGCTAGATAGGCTTACAGATACCCTTGGTAAGACAGCCTAGTACTTACCTTTGCACATATTACATGTCTTATGTGCATGGATAGTTAAATAGCTCTTCCATTTTACTTTGCTATCATGCTGATAAACTGTTGGCTCACTAAAAGAAATATGCATCCTGTTATTGTGTATTGTAAATGCCAATGGACATAACTAATGTTTGCCTAACATTACAGTAATGCTATGTAGCTTGTAATGCACATCTGCCAACAATACTGTACATTACACATTTATTGGCACAATATCCCACAATGCAAATCATAATTGCACAGTGGCCCAACCTTCCACATGTTATTGTCTGTAATATACCCATACATATGGCTACAGTTACAATATATCAACATATACTATCCCCTGTTAATGCATACTGACTGTTCTACATACCTTATTAGTAACCCGATGTGTCGTTAACTGTTGATTAAATCCTTTTCAGTTTGTGTTTCAATGTTCTTTGGAATGTTCTGCTAATATATACAGATTGTTTGAATGTGTAATAACACATACTTTTCTAGTTACATATTGGTAACATGTGGTATCCTGTCCACCAATTGCTGTTCCAAAGTAGTTAATTAGATACACATCAGCTGTGCAGCTACTCCATTAGCCGATACCATGGCAACAGTGGTGTATAATTGAGTACTCCTTTTGGGCATTGTCCGTTTGCCTTACTTTCGAGAGAGACAGCCTAGATGTGTTTTTGCGATATATTTCAACAGCTATATGGAGACACACAAAGATATATTAGCTTCATGACTCCCGTGTACTGTATGTAATGGCTAGATGATTTATTTCTACATGTGAGTACAGCTGTTATATTTTGGAACAGTGCTACTTATGCAGGGTTTGTTTGTACCTGATACTTCTGCAGATGTTTAAGTCTGGCAAGGATGTTTGGCCAGCTCAAGGCCATATGGCTATGCATGAACTGTTATGTGGTGTACAGTGTGCTCACCAGACATCCTTGATTTGGTGTACAAGTGTAGCATACTGTGATGTTCTCCCTAATTGCTAAAACATCCCAGTGTATGCACAACCCTCTAAAACGAGATTAGTGAAAACAAACCCTGTTACATCAGCAGCTGTTCCATTGTATAACAGTAGCTATTTCACATAGGGCCATGTTAGTGTGTCTCTGATAAGGTATGTTAAGGCTTCTGCAGATGTACAGTGAATGAATGATTTGTGATGTTATTACAGTTTGTATTGTAATATGTTTGGGTGTGGGGTTGATGTTGGTGGGTGTGCTTAGCTGATGCAGGTGTGCAGGAACTGCTTTTATACATAATCACTATGTGCATGAGGGTTCCTTCCCTATTTGAACACCTATCCTTTTGTGGACTGATACAATGGTAACTGCAGGCTGATTCATTAAGGCACTGTTATGTGGTTCCCGTATAGCATGCAGGTGATGTTAGTCCTTGAATCCCTTCGGTAATACATCTGAATGTAATAACATGTTGCTACATGATAGCTGTGTATTTCTGTCATAGGTATTTGCAGTCATCGTAGTTGTGTTGGTGACTGACCCTCTTTGGCTAGGGTTGCCACCTTTTCATATGGCTATAGTGGGAGCTTTTCGGGACACACATCTGATTTTACAGGTCGACACAAACCACGGTCAGTACAAGGGATAGAACTTTCCTTTCTTGCCTAAATATAAGCTTATTCTTGTATCAGTTTAGCTGCGTATTCTGTTTCCTGTAACATGTAGGTATTTTAGATACAGAAATAACTGTTGTATGCAACTACTACAGTACATATGGGATATGATTATGTCCTACAATCCCAGGATATTTGCCACATTTAATATATTTGGTCAGGACACAACCACCCAAAGAGGGAGTGTCTCTCGCAAAGTGGGACAGGTGGTAACATTATCATTGGCTCATGTCCATAGCACATATTTGTAATAGTGTATAGGCATATATTCTCCTTATCCTTTGTTCATAAAGGTTGGTAGTGGCGGAATGTGTGATTGCTATGGTCCATGTTATACACATATATGAACACTTCAATTGCTGTATGTGGGAGACCTACAGAATCCCAAAACCACAGTGTTCCGAGGCACACAGTACCGGGACCAGACTCCCATACCCTACATTACCGACATCGACAGTAACTCACGAAGGTAACACGAACATGGAACACACACACGCACACACAGACACACTGCTACTGAACACATCCAAACAAACCGTCCTACACTTCATATGAGCAGGTGGCTAAGCCCCCCCTACACCCCCCATGTAGGTGTCTGCACCCCCCACACCACCCCCTACTTTAATATTCTACCTCCTAGGTCACGCAAAGAGAAGCACAAAGCTAACCCACAACCACACATTACAGTCCCCCAAGAACACACACCACACACAAAACACACACTTACACACACTACAGCCCTAAGAAACACACTTACCCACAGTAACCTACCCGAACCGCAACACCAGAAGCACTGACTAACTGTCCATTAACATCGTGAGATTACACCTCGCGCATCTGGTGTTTTGGTACTGTGTTCTTTTGGACCTTAAGCATCGGGATTACACATGTCGGTATGTAAAGCAGTCAGTATCCCATTTATATGTACCTCCATGGTTATGTTGATGTTGTTAACCTATCTATATATCTACATATATATGTATATCCCCATATATCGACATATCTCTCTCTCTCTCCTTCTCTCTCTCTATATATATGATAATGCATATATATTATATATTTATATATATATATATATATATATATATATATATATATAAAACATACACCTTTCATTATGTACATGCTGGTTTGTCCTATTTCATCACATTCCTACCTGTTGTGTTTTATCCTGTCAGTATACACGACTGCCATTGGTACATCTCGGGTAGCTTAGTGGCATGTTATTGTGATGAATGTGTATATGGTCGTGTGTTCTAATCCTGGCAGTGATGTCTTACCACTCAGAGCAGGCACTGGTAGTGCAAGGGTGATTAACGCACATTTCAGCATTTGTGTGTTCCACATGTTTATTATTCTGTGGAGAACTACCTATATATGCAAGCTGTGTTTAAGGTATACTATGTAACATTTACACATCTGTGAAGATTCCTTTCAGGGATACTCTCCATTATTTGGAACTACATTCCTGATTACATTATAGTAAACCCCTAACTAATACTCTGGGGAATCCTTGCAGAGTGGGTAGTGAACAGTAGCTACACCCCAGGGATCCCGCAAGAGGCTCTGCTCCACAGAGGGACAGTTAGTTAATCGATGGGGTGGCGACAGCAGACATGTTTTGCCTATGCTTATGAGTGGCCTCGGCGGTTGGGCATGTACCTACCTGTGTATCTATGAACCTGTACATACAGCATGGACACATGCTGATAGCTTAATTTACTGTTCAGGTATTGACTTACCATTGCCAATGGCAATTGTGTGTACAATAGTTGAGGGCTACCTATGTAGGATGCACACAGTAGACCACCTATACATGACAATTTACAGGTGGTCGTGTGTGTGTGCCATCCATGTTTGCTGTGTGTGCAGGTGGAGAAGGGTGTCAGTCCATGAGTGGCTACACTGTCAGTGTGTATGCTGTACATTCCCTCTTTGCCAAGGAATGGGCATATTGGGCATGCCTCTGTCTGAGTACTAGGGCTAGCACAGGGTGTTTGTGATCTGAATCCCCCCGTGCCTGTGGGTTCTCTGGCAATGGTGGTGGACTGTGATGGCCTTCACCATTCTGTCCCTGCTGCAGCTCTTTCCGCAGGATAGTATTGTGTAGCATGGCACATACTATGAAGATGTGGGCACATATTCCTGGAGAGTACTGCAAGGCTCCACCAGATATGTCCAAGCAACGGAACCGTGATTTCAGCATCCCAAACACGCGCTCAATGATGATTCTGGTTTCTGTGTGTGCCTCATTATGGCATTCTTACGTGGCTGTGTGTGCATTTCTGATGGGAGTCATCATCCAGGGTTCCATTACATAGCCAGCATCCCCCACCAGGTGGCCATATGGGATGTCCCCCCTGGCAAATACCTGATACAGCTGTGAGGCATGCCAGATGTGGGAGTCATGATAGCTTCCAGGGCTGCAAGCACAAACATCCATGATAATGCCCTGGGCATTGCACATGACCTGGCAGTTGATGGAGGGGAATCCCTTGCGGTTTATGTAGCACCTACCCTGCTCACCGGGTGGTGACTTGATGTGTATGTGCATGCAGTCTATTGCACCCAGTTCCTCCGGGTTGTCTGCTACATGGTGGAAGAGATGCATACTACTGGTCAGCTCCTCCTGTGTTCGGGGGAAGTATATGTGCTCATTGGCATGCGGTAACATGGCATCCAGGAACTGGTGGAGTACCCTGGATGCCGATGCCTGTGAGACCCCCATGATATCCCCAGTTGGCCTTTGGAAGGTACCTGTGGCTAGTATTCTCAAGCTTGCACATACCTTCTTGTCCACTGGGATGGGTTCCCCTCTGTTACTTCTAGCTCTGAGGCATGGCTAGCACAGCTCAACAAGTTGCTGTATGATGTCCCAGTCCACCCTGTAGTGCTCTACTATCTCCAGATCATGTAGCCCCTGGTAGGTTACCCTGAGTATGAGCACTCTTCTCCTCCTCTGGTGCCTGAGATGGTTGTCAGCATCATCCTCCACACCACCATCAGTCTCCAACACATGCTGGTAAATCAAAGCTATGGTGGCTCCTAACATATACATATTAAAAGTTCCCTGTCTGTATACACCAATGATGCAGAGTGTCTGGGAATACACAAGTGTGTGTGTGGGGCTTTCACACCTTATACTATTGTGCAATGGATGATACTGGTGTAATTGGGTGCATTTGTGCTATTCCAGCTGCAGGGTATCTTAATTACTGGTGTTACAGCAGGTACTGCTATTGTGGGACCTTTGTTGTTGACTTACGCTTGTCTGCCATGATTCATCTATTGCCCTTTACTTCTATTTTCAACCAGATTCCCCTCCCATTGGCTGGCATGCATCCAGCTGCCACCTTTCTTGTTTTTTGCTTCCACAACCCAGGATTGTGTTGGGAAATGTGTCATGTAGCTGATCTACTGCAAGTTTGCTTTGTTCTGCTGTGACAGTTCTCTTTTCTTTGCTGTATGGCACCTCCCCTTTCCTGTTCTGCAGCCTTGTTAGCTGTTGTCTATGGCCCACTGTGAGTTTCTAGGTGTTAATTACTCATTTGTACTCCAATTACCATGCTGCAGCATTTCCTTATTGTCTTCCCGTATCCTTCTTGTTTCAGCTGTGGTGCCTGCTGCACACAGCCATTTACTGGGTTTTGTGCATGTTTTTATCCATGTTCACATGAACTTTTGGTTACCTTGTGTGCTCTCAGCTAAGCAAAGCTATGGCTACTTCCACACCCCTATCCTGCAGCTTTGCTTAGCAACATGCAACACAGTTTAGCAATGATCCAATGTGCTTACAGCTACGGTGGTGCGCCCCTCTCTTGATGTCATGTTTACCTCCAGGCCACTCATCGGTGTTGCAATGCTATGCTGTGTGGTGCATCCTTACGCTGGCGGGGCATTTGCGATTCAGTATTACTTGACTCATTTGCATGTCATTGACTGCTAATTCATAGTTACCGCAAAGAACACTGCCACAGACCCTTAGCAACCCTTGCACCATGGTTGTGGTGTAGCATGTGTGCCATTGACTATTATGGGGATATCATCAATTGCATTACATTACAGTTTTATGACATCTAAATATATTTTCCTTGTGATCCTGTTTGCGCACCGATGCACTGCGGTTTTACTTTGCGTTGGTGTGGCCATGACATTAAATGTTATTTTTTATATGTTGTGCATGTAGTTTTATGCCATTGGCTATATATTTAGCTATTGGCATATATTAACATTATAATATGTAAGTTTGGTCCACTTTCATGGCTCCAATTTTATGTTTGACAAAATGTAAACCTTTTTTTGGCTTACATTTCTACATGCTTACGCTACACCTGCACCACTTCATGAATCACTATATACCTTCATCTCCATGCTACACTGCTGCACATGGGGTAATTAGCATACATGTGCCGGGAGTTGCGTAGCTGTGGCGTACGCTGGTAGTGCATGTGGAAACAGCTCTTACATGAAACGCTCAGCGGCCATATTTTGCGCTAGCTCGCTGACACTACTCTGGCTCATGGTGCAAGCTTCATGAATCCCGGTGATATTGTTTATCAAAATATTGAATAAAGTGCATAGTTAAATGTTAAAATGTTCACATATTAATTTGTAATGCATGTAAAATAGGAGCACCTTATATTTATTGTTTGACAGTATGTATTTTAAGACATTCTTAAATGAAATAATATCATTTGAATGTTAGAGATTTGTAGCACTTAACCTATGCTCCCAAAACAGATCTCTGTTCTGAATTCTTTATATCTATGGTCCACCTCTAGGACTTTTGATGATGTCTTCCATAACAAATTGAAATTTCTCAAAGATGGCGAATTCTTTGATTGTTTAAATAATGCATTGTTTTAATTTTCTCTAATTATACCATAACAGTTTTCATAGACTAATACAAAAAATAAAAATGTGGGTATGGAAACAAGAATGGTGTCCAGAGGTCGACAGTACAAACAAAATTTATTATCATCATAATACATTTTCTTTGTTCTATCAACCTCTGGACACCAGTTTTATTTCCATAACAGTTTTCATAGAGCCTATTTCTCAGATTTGCTTTAGTTTTTCCTTGTTGCCACCTTTCCTAAAGCCTAAAGTGACGCATTTTTTGCAAACATCAGAGACTTTGCAGGACAAACCACGCCCATTGCCAGTGCAAATAACAGCACTTCACAATTTTGCAAAAATGAAAGTTTATTCTTACAGCATTTAAGTTGCTTATGCTATTCCATGTGATGTTTACGTGTTTCATATATAAAAGAATTGTTTATACAACTATTAAAGAAACTATCAGGACTTTTGCCATTTTTCATTTTTTTTTCCCAGGACACAACTGCCCAAATACAGACTGTCCTGTGTAAAGAGAGTCAGGTGGTAATACTAACACAGAATACTTTTCAACAGCTACTGTACATATAGCAAAGTTAACTAGCCCTGCAGAACCACAGTTAAAACATTTTTTTCATCTTTAGTTATTTGCTATAACCTTCTACCAGTAACAGCCCCCATCCTAAAATATATTTACATTGGTTACAACTGGCCAATTTGTAGCCCCCTTTCTAATTTAGTGATTTATCTCATTTGTGTAATCACTATTAGGTGACTCTAACGTCTTCATGTTGGAAATTATTTTGTAAATAAAACATGCTTCACTACTCAAAGCAGCATCGATTTTTTCAGATACTGAAAACACAGTCTAATTTTGGCAAATGATATCCTCTAAGACACATTGTATCTGTATTATAGCTCAGTACCACTGCTTATTCAAAACTGTTTTCTTCTTGTGTTTGGGTGCATTTACCTTACTCTATATCTGACAGTCTAATAGTGATTCATCCTTAATACATCTTAATTCTATAATTTTATATTTTAATATCTTTCAAAACATTTTTTGGATACCCCCTTTGATTAAATGTCTTAATCTTATGTACTTGTCACCAAATGAGGTTTGGTAACAGACCAATTTTTCTAGGGATATCTTCAGAGGGGGGTTAGATAAATATATTAGTGGGAGTTAGGATGGAAGGGTTAAATGAGAATGAGAGATGATTGGGAGGAAATGAGGTAAGGGTAGTGAGTGGCTTAAGGGGTTTGTGCAAGTGTAACTGGGTAAGAAATTAAATTTTGGCATGAACTTGCTAAGGCAAGTGACATCTGAGATGACCTGTAGGCACTGTGGAGCAGGTAGGCCTTGGACTTTGATGAAAGGGGGGTTAGTTGTTAAGTAACCATTATCGGAGTGAGTTAGATGTGGATGGCTTGATTGCTGCATTGTTAAATTGTTGCATTTTGCCAGGGTAGTTTACATGTGTGTGATACTTATTTGCAGGGAATGATGGGGTGGTTTAAATACATTTAGAGGATTCTGGTGTTGTGTGGTGTGTGTTGGGAACAGTGGCAATGTGCATCCTCAAGGCAAAAGGTTTAGGTAGTGTGAGCATTGTTGGTGTTCATATTAGTCGTGTTTTTTAATTTTTTCTCTCTCACTCTCATGTTGGATATGGAGAAGGTTGTTCGATGGTGGTGTTTTGGGTTGTGTTGGTGCGTGTTGGAGTCTTTGTGAGTCCACCCCTCTGCTGTTGGTGTAGCATGGCAGTCGCATGTGACTCAGTAGCTCAGTCTGTTAAACACTTTCATAATATTAACTTTGTGGGCTGTGTATGCTCTTGGGGTGGGCATTTTTTCTGCGGGGCCTGGGGTTGTTATGGTGTCCGCTTGGTTTGGATTCATTGGTGGTTTGGTGTTTTGTGGGCTGTGCCTCCTTTCATGGGCTGTGTTGAGCTGTTTCTTTCTCAGGTTGTGGGGGAGGGGTTTGGATGTGTGGTGGTGGTGAGGGACATTTGCAGCTGTTGGGGTTGGCATGTCAGGGTAGCATGTACTATGATCCGTGGGATTTTTACAGAATGTCCAGAATTTTGCTTCATATTTTTCAACTGTTCCTTGTAAAGCTTTGAGTTTTCCTGCAAATCATTTAAGATTGAAATCATTACATAATCACCGATATTTGAGTTTAGAACTTCATATCCTTCACAAGCTCCATGCTTATACTAAATAGTTTATTCTAGCAACTCTTTAAGTTTATAAGAGCAATATTTAAAATGTGTCCCTATTTTTGGGCCTTTGTCCCCACATTATTTTGGTGCCTTCCTTCATTAAATGGAGGGAATAGGGTTAGATAAATAGTAATAATGGCTTTGGGGGGGGGGGGTATATGCAGGCAAGAGTTAAAGGGAACTGCTAGGTTTATCTATTCAGTTCCTTATTAGCTCGGTTTGTATAGTGTGGGTTTGTGGGTGTGTGGATACTACTCAAAGGAACAGATTTCATTGAACATCCAGAAATTTGCTTCATATTTTACTCATCTACTGTGGCGAAATGATGATTAAATGGATTGGGCAAACTACTGGCTACTCATTGTAAACTACAGTAAGAAGAGAATGGTAGATATTGGAGTTTGAGACTGCATACTCTACAGAAAAGTCATGTTAGAGCCAAACCTGTAATTCTAACAACATTCTAATTTGGTGGGAGTAATACTTGAAGTGGCTCCAGTTTGGGGCATTTTATTTTAATTATGGCACTGTCCAGCTTTTCTGCTATAAGAGGTTGAGGAGTATAGTTGTGTGCATCTTCCTATTAGGGTGGTCAGTGGCTGCTGACTGTAAGTGAGTTACTGGCTGCGTCTGCCCAAGTGAATTGCACTGGTAGCCAGTAGAGGAATATCTCTCTATGGTAGAGATTTTCCCAGGATGTTCAGAAGCCAACTCAGACTTTGGTTATCTACAAATAAAAAAAAAAAGGTAAAACCCTGAGAGGTATTTTATAGCTTCAGTTGTTTCTATAACTTGAGTTACCTAGCTTGCTTGCAAGGTAAGGAACGTGCTTCTCTAGTATGATATGACTTTAAATACGTCAAACAAGTTTGAGCCACATGCACACTGAATACACTTTACAATCTGAAGGCTCATTTTCTGGTCTATAAATTATAGTGCCTTACAAACTAGATGGCTCAATAGTTGTGGAAGTGGCTATTAAAAGCACTTTGCTTCAGAATCCTCAGATGTGTTTCTCTGACACTGATTACCAAAGGACAGTCCCTTGCACTTCATTACTTATAAAAAATTACTGGTGCTGGTGCTATAGAGATCAGGTGCTAATGTTTTCTTGAAGTGGGGGGGTTGCTGTATCAGCACAGTTCATACTTCACAAAAATGCAGTTTTCTGGAGGATTAGTTGCTAAAGTTGCTAATCGTTTAGGTTTGAAATTGGGAAGTGGCATACACTTGGGGTTCAGTCTTCAGGTGATATTTGATAATGTCAGTCTTGTTCTGTCAGCTTTTAAGTTTGTTGGGCCATTTTGAAGGTTGTCCTTACTTTGGGTCAGCAGATTTTTGTGCTCTGCCTTTATCTGGATTCTTACTGCAAGAGGTTATGAGGTATGCACCAAACCTCTAGATTTTCTCATATTTTGCTTGCCTTATAATTTTATCTATTTTCATAAAATTGTGGTTATCTGGCAAAATACTGGCAAATTTTTACAGCTGGCAGTTGCATAGGGATGACAGGAGTTTGTAACATTAATAGTGGAGACATACTGCTGTACCAGTGGTTATCTGTTGGCATTCTAAGTTTATAAAGAGCAATATTTTTTGCACCTATATTGTTTAGTTGTCCTGCTTTTACTTATAGCTTTGTTTACACATTTTCCTCAGTGAAATTCAGAGGGATGACTGGCATGTATTTTACTGCTCTTTGCAGTAAGCTGACATTACTGCACCAAGGTGGCAGAAGAGACAGATTTTAACTCATTATTTAGGCCCTTCTTTAAACTTTGGGGTTCTCAGATCTGACAGATAACTTAATGTAGACATTAAGGGGGGTCATACAGATAAGGTGTTTGCCACATAGACACAAGGTATAGGGTTTGAGACATGTCTCCGTTTCAATTCTTGTAAAGGCAAGGTGCTTAATCTGTTTTCTTTTGCAGATTGCAGCAATCCTGAATTTGAGTGGGCATCGGTTGGTGACCTGAAGGAAGGGAACTGGAAAGGTGATGGAGGCTGTTTCAATGGATGTCCTGGTCATTTCTGTGGTGCACAATGAGGTCACAGATGGGACAGTGTTGACTGAGCAATGGTCAGTGCCCTGATGGAAATGGATTTGGAAGGTAATGGATTCTGCTTGTGTGGATGTTTTGATTGCTGGAGTGGTGCACAATGAGGTAGCAGTTAATCTTTATTCAGTGCTCATTAAGACACATCAGAGTTGGAGCATTTCAAGGTAGTGTAGGAGCAAGTTGAGGGGGAGGCATGTTTGGGGCAGGGTAATGCAGGACTGGGGATTGTTTATGGAGAGTCTGGGGATTCCACAGATGAGGTGGAGTCACAACAATCATAGGATCATAGGAAGCTATGAGGTTCCTGGTTCTAGGGCCTTTGCAAGCTAGCTAAGTTCAATTCTTATTTCCACATGCTGCTCCTATTGTTCTTTAAGAGGGACATGGGTGGAACCTCTGGGGTGAATTTACGGTTACCCATCCTGTTGTTTTGTAGGGGGCTAAAGAGGTGTTTTGTTTGATATGAAGTGGGAGTCTATTCCAAACATGGTATTTTCTGGGAGACAAATCTGTCCCTCAAGCAGGTTTTAGCAATGGCACATATCAGGTTAAGGTCTATAGAGTGAGTAACACACATGCCATTTGAATTCTGCTTTGAGCTGGTAGGCGGTGTTCAGTATAGGTACTACTTTTCTGAGTAGATAGGGCTTGATGGAGCACTGTGGGTATGTGGATTTGTTGGGGGACATGTATGGAACTGGATATTTTGTTGGCTAAACAGAAGTTAGAAGGTTTATGCAAGGCATTGTTTGGGATTCCTTGCAGATGTAAGACATGTTTACTTCCTTAACAGATACAAAGATAACAAATAGAAAGAAAAGGATGGTGGGGAAGCCAGGGCTAAGCAACGGATAAAGGATGTTTTTCAGCTTTTGGGTTACTGAAGTTGCATGTCTGCTGGTTTAATTGGGTTGCTTGAGTAGGGGTTAATAAGTTGATGCATTTCAACATTGTGCAGCCTTGGGTCCAATTCACCTGGGATTGATAGGGTTGGTCATGGGGATTTGCATTTGTTTGCAAATCTTATGGGAGGTGTTTGGTTGGGGGGGCATAATTTGGGGGGGTTGTTTGTGGCATTGTTGAATGGCAGGACAGAGGGACAATTTGGGATGCTAAATACTTGGACTTTCAATTTAATCTGAAGTAGTGGCAGTTGGATTAAAGTTAAAGTCTTGCTGCTATAGTTTGGAGCACCTTTTTTTAAGTAAAGCATATGGTAGAGCATTGCTAGATTGGTTAAATGTGTGTTACAGCTGTCTGTGGAAAGAAGTTTGGTGAGAAAGATTTAGTATTTGTCAGGCTTGGGAGTAAGGTAAGGCAGTTCAGTTGGTCAAGAAGGATTTAGCTGTGAGCACTGCAGTTGTACAGTTGACAAGGCTAAGTGAAATTACTAAATCTTGGTTGGTAGTTCATTGGTTTGAATGGTTGGGGTAGGTAAGTGCAAAGATTGACAGACTTTGGTTAGTGTCAAGATAGTTTTTTTGTGGGGGTTGGTGTTGGGAAATGGAAGTTCATGGGGTTACAGTTTATGTGGCATTTATGTTATGGATGTATTTTAGTCATTCAGATGGCAGTTTGTTAATCAGCAAATACGAGGATGATCATTATGTTTTTCTGCTTATACTGGATAGTTGGTATGATGGCAGGATTATTCTTAAATTGATTTTGGAAAATAAATTGTGTTTGGTCATTATTTTATATACACTGGGTGGGAACATAGGGCTGCTGTTAGGCATGATGGTAAGCATTTGCCCTTGTGTAGTTTTGTGTGGCATTGGGTTAATGTTCCGGTGTTGCCTTTGGCAGGTAATGTCCTGGGGTTCATTATGATGTTACTATTGGTAGTTATAATAAGTTAGAATTTATTTGCTATACAGAAACTATGCAAAGTTATGGTAATTATTTTAGTATTGGAGGGGGATGATTGGATTATTTTAACTGTTTAGTCATTTGGCGGCTTTTGGTACTTATATGACAGGGCTTTTGGGGTTATTGACAGGGATGCAGTTTGGTTTTGAGAGGATGGCATACACTGAATGATGTTTGGGTTTACCCCTCCCCCATTTTATGGGTGGTTAGGTTGCTGGAAAGTTTAGTAGTTCTTCTGTTCCCCCTCTGGTGTTGGATGCTCATTTCAATGAGTCGGGAAAGGAAAGTGAGCAGCTTGAGGCTGCTTGATAAATTAAATAAGCAAGCGGAGGTAAGGGTGTTGCTTATTGATTTGGATGTTTAATTCAATAAGTGGTAAATTAAGTGAGTGATGGGATGCTGCTTCATAAGTAAAATAAGCAAGCAGAGGTAAGGGTGCTGCTTATTTGGTTGTATGTGTAATTCAATAAATGGTAAATTAAGTGAGTGGTGGTACACTGCTTCATAAGTAAGAGAGTAGAGGTATGGACACCACTTTCTGGGTCAGGATGAGCGAGGTCATGCTGTCCTGATTAACATTACATGGATGTTTATGCTGTGATTAAAATGAGCTATACTATGTTTCAGTTGCAGTTAATAAATATTGGTTAACAAAGTTATGTTTATGGAAATTTATTAAAGCCTGTCAAATGTAATTCACCGTGATGTGTTTATTGAAGGGGGCCGGGGCAAAAGGTTTTACCTTCCTGTCAATATCCACTGCTAACAGGTGAGTTTTTTTCATTCTGGAGCTACAATAAGACAGACATGGGGTTTGTATATTCTTATAATGTTTTGATATATACCAAACCTGTTGGTATTTTTGGGTGTTCAACCTTGAAAAAATTATAAAAGGATGGCAGAGTATGACTTTGTGTGTGAATAAATTATCTAAATCAAAGTCACTATGTCTGTGGGCTATATTTATTTCATTTCTAGAAACAAAAAAATAATGTTCAATGTTGATCAAATTATTGAACATTTTGCTGACATAATCCTTACTGATCAGTATAATCAGATCCCACCCTTGTCTGGGTTAATAGTTCTAAAGGAATGGTCTTGTATCAACTTCACCAACAAGAAAGAGGTCATTGTCTGCCTCTACTCTTCCCTCATTAGGCCAGTCATCAAGTACAATGTCCCATTTGTCATGTACCTTACTAGACACCAGCAACAACTGGAGAGGCTGCAAAAGTATCTCACAAAGACGATCCTAAGCCTTAAACACTTGTCCTATATGGACAGACTCAAAAAACTCCAACTATTCTCTCTCTCAGATTGTCTACTTAGTGGCGATCTCTGCTTGACTTACAAATCCATGTCTGACCTAGCTCTGTTAGAAATGCTACATCTAAAGAAATCCCAATCCCTCTGCACCATTACGCTCCAGACACCTTAACCTTATTACCACAATCAACAGAATGTGCTGGAGGGACAGTTTCATAACCCAGAGACTGCCCATCCTATGGAATAGACTTCCCATACATGTCAAACAGAGCACCTCACTGGCCCTCTTCAAGAGAAATCTTGATGACGGGATGGGAAATAGAAAATTTACCCTGGGGATCACTCCAGTGGTTCTACTCTACAGAGGCACTGGGAACTAAGGTCAAGTGGCATTATTTATTTATTTTATTTTACATTTGTTTACCGGGAAAGTCTGACTGGATATATGTCCGTTTTCAGCAAAGGCCCGGGGAGAAAAGCTCTAGAAAAAGTACAGTTACATAAAGACAATAGAGAGAAAGATTGTAAGTACATGTAAATATACATAGTTTAGTAGGATACAAGCACACATTTGAATAAATGCATTCATATGTAAGGTGCTAACATACAGACAACAGGTTTGACTTCACTTAAGGTAACAAATATTGAAAATTTCATATTGGGAATTAGGTCCTTTAATAGTTCAGGCTCAGTTAGAATAAGAGTAGACAGAGTATCCACAAACTGCAGGTAGTAGTTAGTCTGGGTTTAAACAGGGACATTGCCATTGTGTTTGGAGGTGGTGTTTGAGGCTTTTTTTGAACAGGGTTAGGGAGGGTTACAGAGTGAGTGTGGCAGGTAGTGAGTTCCAGGTTTTACCTACTGAGTTGGCAAATAGTGAGTCCCCTGCCACATTTTTGCTCTTGGACATTTGCACCAGCAGCTTGTCAGCAGAGTGCAGGGACCTCAGGTTGCTATATGGTTTAATGATATTGTTTAATGCAGAAGTGCATTCGGGTTGGTATAGAACCTTGTGGGCTATAATGAGTTGGTTATATTGGACCAGGCTAGGCCATTCTACCCATCTGAGTTGAGTTAGGTTTAGGCAATGGTGGGTCCTATAGGGTGTACCTGTGGCGAACCTGGCAACTTGGTGATAGCATCTAGCAAGTTTGGTGAGAGAAGCTTTATTTAGGTTAGTGTAAAGAGGGGAAGCATAGAGTAGGGTGGATAGTAAGTGGGATTGGGCAATGGTAGTTCTTGCTAATGGGGTGAGAAAAGATTTGATCCTATAGAGGGAGCCCAGCTTTTTGTTGACAGATTTGATTGTTTGATTAACATGGGAGTCATATTTTAGTGTATTGTCCACTGTGAACCCGAGGAGTTTAGTGTGAGTATCTGGGGAGATAGTAGTGCTATTGTTGGATGTTAAAGTAAAAAATGTGAGGTGGTTTTACTATTGGGGGAAAATATTAGGAGTTTGGTTTTTTGAGGGTATAAGAGAAGCTGACAGTCAGCAAACCATTTTTCTACCTCAGTGAAGGTATTCTGGGTTAGGGTCATGAGTTCAGTTAAGGAGGACGCTGTGCAGATTAGTGTAGAGTCATCTGCATATTGAATGCAAGTGGCCTTGGGGGTAATAGTAGGTAGGTTGTTGATGAAGATAGAGAAGAGTAGGGGACCTAGTATGGACCCTTGGGGGACTCCCAGAGTAATAGGTAGTTGGGTGGATAGAGTATTTTTCCATAATACTGCTTGTTTTCTCTCAGTCAGATATGATTGGAACCATTGAATGGGGTCATAGTTAAGTGACAGGTGCTTCAGGGCAAGGATAAGTAGCTGGTGACTGACCATGTCAAAGGCCTTAGAGAGATCTAGGAAGAGAGCTGAGATTAATTTGTTATTGTTTCTGTTTATGTTGATAGTATTAGAGAAGGATAGGAGGGTGAAAGTGGTGCTATGATGAGGCCTAAAGCCGTGCTGGGAGTCGGCCAGGAGTTGATTTTGGGTGAGGAAATGGGTTAATTGGTTATAGACGCATTTCTCCAGTATTTTGGCCAGTGGTGATAGAAGGGCTATTGGCCTGTAGTTAGAGAGGTCTACTGAGTTACCTCCCTTATGAAAGGGTATGACATGGGAGACCTTCCAGAGAGAGGGGCAAAAGGTTTCAGACAGTGAGCGGTTTATGATAATCAAAGTGGGGTACACAATGGCCTCTGCACTTTTCTGTAGGTATTCTGGTGGAAGGAGATCAGCTGCTAGGGTTGTGGGCTTTAGCTTGGTGAGTAGTGATTTGATGGTAGAAGTGGATACAGGCTGGAAGTTAAAGGGTAGTTGGGTGGAGATAGATGAGGAATTCTGTGAGGGGTTGAAGGGGGGTAGCTGGCTAGCTAGTGACTGGATGGTCTTAGTAAAGAAGTTGTTAACGATATTAGCAGTTTCCTCTGGAGTTTTTAGACTAGAATTTGATGGAGTGGGAGTGGTAGTTTGGCCAGGGTGGAGCAGTTTGTTAATGCCTGCCCAGAACTTTGAGGTTTATTCTGATGTTTGTGCTGGAGGTGTTGGTAATAGTTTTTTTTGTCCAACAGTGTGGCTTTCTTGGCATCATTCCTTAACTGTTTGAATTTAATATGGTCGAGTGGGTCTTTAGAGGTACGCCAATTATCCCATGCTTTGTTTCTTGCCAAGATTTTGGTTCTAGTAGCCTTCGTGAGCCAGGGGGCTGTCTTGGTTTTGGCTCGGAGGGTGCGGATAGGAGCATGGGAGTCTAGGATGGTGAGGAATTTGGAGTTAAAATAGGCTACAGCATCATCCAGTGGAAGGTTTTTTAGGATGGCCCAATTATATGCTTTGAGTTCATTCTGAAAGGTGGTGAGGTTAAAATTCTTGTGGGATCTGATAGTTTTATAGAGAATTTGGTGGTTATTATTAACTTTATGTTTGATGATGTAAGTCAGTAAATGGTCACTTAGGTCATCGGGGAGGGAGCCTACATTATACAGGTCTAGGTGGTTGTTGACAAGTATCCAGTCTAGGATGCTGCCTTTGTTGTTGGGTTTGTTTAACCTAGTGGGTGTTGAGATGAGTTGGGTATAACCGTAAAGATTTATGTGGGTGGTAGGAGATTCAGTGGAACAGTTGTTCCAGTCTATGTTAACATCTCCTAACACCATGGTTTCATGGGGGTAGTTAAATGAAAGCCATTGTAGAAAGTCTTCTAAGGTATTAGTGTTGTCGCCTGGAGGGATGTATATGCAGGTGATGTATAGGGATTTGAGTTTGTTAAGCTGCAGTTTGCAGAGGAGCACCTCAGCATTACTGAATTGAGGGGGCTGTTGTGGAACAAGTATGATATCTAGTGTGTTTTTAAACAGGATTGCTACGCCTCCTCCTTTCTTAGTGGCACGGTCTAGTCGGAGTATATTATACCCTGGTGGAATGACTTCACTGTCTTTAGTTCCTGGTTTCAACCAGGTTTCTGAGAGACAAAGTACATCAGGTGAGTAGACTGCCAAGAGGGCATGGAGGTTATGGACCTTGTTGTTAATACTACTGATGTTTAGGTGACATGTCAGGAGTGAGTTTTTGGACTTAGTATTTGGACAGAAGTTGCTGATAGTGTTGGGTGGAGGGTTTGTGGGAATGGTGGGTCCTGGATTAGGGTGAATGTCACCATCCCTCATCAGACAGAGTTGGACAGTTTTGGCGATTTTCAAGGCTTTACTAATTATTTTGTAATAATATCTGGTTTTGGCAGAGATAGACCATGGTCTAGTTAGTTGGTGTATGTTACAGGTGGAGAGGACAGGTTTGAGGTAAGTTAAGGGTTGATCAGCTATGTTTAGGGTAGGAGCCATGATAGTTTGGTTTCAAAGGTGGTAAAAGCCAAGGTATGGTTGACATTCATAGATATTGAGGAGATAGAGGGCAAGGAGTAGTGCTGAAAGAAGCATATTTGGTCTCATTCTGAATAGTTAGTGTTGGAATTGGCGCTAGAGTAAGGGTTGGGAAACCGGAGGAGGGGCTAGGGAGAGGGGAGGAGATTAGAATTAAGGGTTGTCTGGGATTGGTTGAGGATGAGAGACGAGTGGTTGATGCCTGGGTAATCCTATGGGCTAGACTTATAAAGGCTCCAGGGCCATTGGCCTAGTACACACCTATGGATCTATGAAAATCTTTTCCATATAATTTAGATTTTAGTAATAATTTTGTCCCTTTGATGTTAAGTCTTGATATATGTCCCTCTCACAGTAACTTTCATATAAACCAACGATGATGTAAAGAGGAAGATACAAGATGATTTCCTTTCAAATTTTCTAGATCAAGCATTTCCTATTACACTCTTATTAAACATAACAGCAAAATTCAGTTTTCTAGTAAAGCATTTTATTACATTCTTATTAAACATAACAGCAAAATTCAATTTTCTAGTAAATAGTTTTAAGCCAACTAACAGAAAGCAAAATAGTAAAGCCACATTCAAATGATGTAAAATCATGACCATTATAGCATTTTAAAATGCTGTTTGTTCTACTGAAATATTACCTTAACTTAAACTCAGAGTTAATATTTCTTTCCTTGACATTGACTTTAAGCTCTCTTCATTGCTGATCTTTCTCTGAGGGTGCACCCATTCTGTTGACCCTTCATGTTCCCTTGCTAATGTTGCCCAGTGGTGGGGAGAGGATTAGAATGACCTCCAAATCCCTGAGAGTATTACAGTGGGGGGGATATTAAAATGGAATGATGATTTTCACTCTCATAGTAAACATTACATTTACTAGTGTTGTCACTTGATCTATTTACTGTTGAATTCTCAATACCCATTATTTCGAAAGCTTTTGTCTTATATGGCAAATAATAGGCTACTTTCAACTTGTTTTCTATCTTGTCATGTCCCATTTTTTTCCTGTTTTTATTACATTGGCATGATCATCAACTTTCTTTAAAAAATTCAGTGTATTTACTGTGCTGATACTCAAATAAGTCAGTAGTGATCAATGCATTTGATATAGAAGTTTATTCCATCTAAATAGCCAGTTGTTTCTCATTTCTCTAATCAATATCATGAGCTCAGATCTGTATCTGTCAAAGAGCTCCAATACTTCAAGATGAAGTTCTGACACATCTTTTAGACCATTAGTAAATTCCCAGGTCTATGGACATTTTGTCATCCTGTTACTTTTATTAAATCCCTTACTTGAGAAGCTTTTTTTCAAAATGGTTAAGTTGTGAAAGAAGCGTATCACAAATTTAGAATTAATGTTCTGAAAATGTATTTTACATTGAAGCCAACTGTCTAACAGAGATATCTATTAAGATAAAGGTTCACCTAGCGGACTCTGTGCCTTTTTAGAATTTCCAATGTTTGATGTGTGATTTGCAGCTACACATAGTAATTATTAGATTGATTATATGGCTTGAGAATAGTACTGTCATAGGGCCCTAAATCCATTTCTTCAGGAGAATCATTAACTGCCTTTGATGAATGCCAATCTCTGTCTTGCCCAGACAGTGGATTAACCTCTTTTGTGTGGTTGGATTCATGTTGCTCATGGGTACAGCAAACAGATCTTGACAGAGTAGGTAAGCTCTGTGATAAGAATTGTACTAGGTGGATTTCTGTTCTCTCCAGCCAACACATATTTTATTGATCAATTAACCAAACTGTCATCTTACCTACAAAGGAAAACAACATGTTTAATGTGTCCTCTGAAGAGATCCTGTGGGTCACTGGCCACACCACACTTTTTATGAGTTGCATTTTACATTTCATTTTATTATTTTTATCTTATGTAGCATGCATAGGCCACCAACTGAGTCCTATCCACACTTTAATGACATTAGTAGATGTCCATTATTTTTCAGATCACTTGCTCACCCTATCCTAAAGGAATGTGCTGAAAACATAGATGGATTAACATTTCATTCCTCAGTGAACTCTTAATCATGCGTTCAAACTGTTGCACTTGCAATATATTTTCTGAGGAAGATACAACTACTGAATCATAATGTATAGTTCTCTGCCCTGCTCTTTTAAATACACTGCTCACTTAATGTGACAGAGTAACTAAATATTATTCCTTTATCGTCGTGATTGGTTACTTTTCCTAAAGTGATCAATTGTTTACCCCCAGTCACAATTTGTGGAATTGTGAAATCTGCAGTGTGTGCTCTTAAAGAGATACAGAAACGTGATCAGTAATATTTACCATTAAATGCAGCTGCCTAGCAAATAAGAAATGGCAAATTTACCTCACCCTCTGTCAAAATGATTTGGTGTCTTCATCTAAACTGATCTGTCTTTGAGCCCATTAATTGCACATGATGTTTGTAAGAAAACATTATCTTGTTAAAGAGCAATTGGTCATATCAGGAAGGAACATTTCAAGTACTAAAAGGTTTTTATTTTTAGAATCAGTACCTTCAGCTCTTTCAGATGTTAATAATACATGATATTTCAGGTGAAACTATTCAGTTTATAGCATAATGACTCTTTTTCTTCTAGCAGCACCTCAGTTTGGTTTGCTGCAGAATACCACATAGGCAAGACCTGATTTGCAAATGTTAAGTTTTCTATACATTTCTTGTAGTGTCTTAACTTTCAAACTCTACACTGCATTTTATCAGAATTCCTTTTTATTAACAATTCAGTAATTAAAGCAGCACTGAAAATGCCTATGTGAGTTACTCAGAAAATATTTTGTCTTTTTCAGAAAATTCATCAATAATCTTTGAAGTACCAACATTATGCCTTGCAAATTCTTTCAAGGAAAGCCTGTTTTTCATCAACAATTCTCATCAGTCTGCAAAACATACTCATATCAGCTCTTTTGTTATTTAACCACCATGGTTCTCTTTTATTTTTACAAAAATATTGTCAGGTGTCTCTAGGGGACCAAAGATCCACTGTGGCGACCCCTAACCGGGAAAAGCCGAAAGACAACAACATTGTCAGGTATCTCATACTTTGCAGAAATGATTGGCCTCCACAGGATAAATCCATACATGTAAATGGGATTCCTGATCCACTTCTGAAAAGCAGTACCTTATATTGTTTTAGCATGTAGTAATCTTGGACTTTAATAAGGCTTATAACAAATTTTCATTAAAAACAGATTGTGAATTTATAACTTTTCATCTTCCTTTATCTGATTTGTATTATTTTATCCTTCTTAAACTGAGAAAGCTTCCAAATGGAATGCAGAATATTAAATCCGGTAACTGATGTCATTATACAGGTTCAGTAGGTACAGCAACACAATTCCAATTCAGCCATGGCTGTCAGAATGCCAATATTTCTCCTGCAGTACATTAGTACATGTCACTGTACTATTTGCTAGGCATTTATTTGCAAATTACATTATAAGGACTGGAATATTTTCTTTCCCTATTCCCACCAGTTTAATATGCATCTGTAATTTCATTATAGTTTTGTTTTCTTTTACATCCCCAAACACATCCTTTTCCAAAATACAATTGCTGTTTAGAGCTTATTGCAGTATAAGGTTAATGCACACAGAAAAAAGTCATACAATTGTACTCTCTCTCTGTTTCATGAAGGTGCTGTACCTCCACTCCAGCTCTATACATTCAATAACTTAGAAGCACTTTTCGTATATTTTCATTATGTTTATCAAGAGCAGCAATCACATTATGTCAAAAGTCGCAGCTATTGGATAATTAGCTTAACCAGCATACACATTTTAACCACATTCTGCACCACTTGTGCCATGCTTCGGACATAAAACAGTCTGCTTTTCATTTACTGTAAGTCTTTTATTACACACTTTTATACAAAACAATGAATAGCTTTTCTTCAATACTCATACATCTGACAAATAAAACAATTTTGGAATTTACATCTCCTAGCATATAGACTTAACTCAGTTCTGATAATTATTTCCTGACCACAACACTCCATAAACTTATACATATGTCTAGTGTTATTCATTTGCTCAGGTTACTTACATTTTAGTTTTCTCTTGATTGTGAAATCTTCTTCAACATCCACTTCTGAATGTACTCATATTGTAGAGTCTTTTGCAGGCTACTGCACAATGTAGTCTTCTTTATACTTAACTCAGGCTATCTCTAATGCTGATCTTCATGCAGGTTCTGACCCATCTTCATACTCCACTCAGACTACCTCCGAATGCTACCTTGTGAGGATCCTTAACTATTGCTCATAGAATGCATAGCCATTTCTCAGACTGTGTTTTTTTTTCTGCAGGTTCCACTATAAGCTTAAATGCAGTCATCACCCTAACCCTCATCTGGGAATTTCCTACAGTCTAACATCCTCTCAGTAGCCTTACTCCACATTACTTTGATTTTATCAATCCTCTGGTCATCAAATTACTGTTTCAATGATTTGCTTCATTAGACCATGATTCACTGATGTGCTTTTATGACTGAATTTGTTGAGGAGTAAGACTAGGTAAGTGAATGCAGGAATGGTGTGTCTACCTATTTGGGAATATTTATAGTATTTTGTTGTTGGATTTCAGGTTTGTATCACAAGAAGAGGGCCAGTGCAGTTGGTATTTGCCAGAACTGGGGCACAGTGGATAAGGGAATTAATAGTTTGCTGTACTAATGTGCATTCCCAGAGTTAGTAAATATGAAGTTGTAGGAATGTGTGCGGGGAGACAAGGGGGCTTGTACCCCCTGCAAAGGTGTTATTTCTGTAGTTTCTATGATTTGGGTTTTTTCTGGACACTCAGTGCTTTATATTCCAATGGTGTTAGTAGTTGGATGTTATCTTTTATATAAATCCTTGTATATGTTGCAGCACAAAACACACTGTATCATCATTTTCTAACTTTAAAATAAACCTTATTTACAAAGACAATAAATACTGCTTTCTTGCTGCAAATAATGTGGTAATAGAAAATACAATGTGGTTTATTTTCAAAAGTGATTGTGGTGATGTGAGGTATTGCCAACAATACCAGGAAAAGTAGGGCAGTGGATGTACAACATATACTAGCATGGCTAACTGGAGCTTTGAAATTAATATATTATAGCAGAGGATACTGAAAGAGAAGATGTTAATCTCAGTCCAGCTAACTCTGAAAAACAGTTTGACATTAAATTACCTGGTAGGCTTTAAAGATTGTATCTTACAGTTCTGATTGCAGCCAGAGATGAAATGTCTGAGAAAACAAGGACTAGGAATCTTTGTCCATAGTAGTAACCTAATTGCTACCCTGGAAGGGTGGTAGTGTTGAAATGGTTTTATGTCTTCCAGGTGCTATAACACATGTTAGCAAATCTCTGTGTGTATGATAACACATATGTGTGAGATCCTGGTATCTAGTAATCTGGGTAGTATGGGAATCTGAAGTCAGATGATTAGATGTGTGTGTGATGCCATTCTGTAATCCAGGACAAAAAATATGTTTTATTTCTAAATGTGACTAAAGTCTCAGAGCAGTTTGTTTTTGGAACCTGACAAAGAAGGAAGACCACTGACCTACTTCATCTTGCCTTGCTCTAAAATGTGACCAGGGAAGAGTAATTCTTTAGATCAGTTAGGAAAATATAATTTGATTAGTTAAGTACTGTTTTTTGTATATGTGTGAATCTATTCATCTGTGTTATTTTAATATTTCATGTGATCGAAACACTGATGTTTGTTGTAAATAGATATTCCGTATCTTCATGTTCTTTGATTATTCATTATTAAATATATTTAAACTTTTCATTGTGGCTAGTCCTTTAGAGAATATTTTAAACTTTGAGAATACTTATATCTATTTGGTGACTTTGTGGCCACTCCTGAAAGCCTTACTGCATTTGGAAAAACACTACCATTTGTATTAATATTAATTTCACTGAGTATAATTTGATACACTTTTAAGAGCCTTCGAGTAGCCGGCTTTGGAATGTCTGGTGGCCGTAATTACCTTACAGTCTGGGCAGAAGGAGACATAGCTAGAAAATCTGTGCCACCCCTTTCCCAGGTGTGCGTGTGTGTGTGTGTGTGTGTGTGTGTGTGTGTGTGTGTGTGTGTGTGTCTGTGTTCGAAAATCAAATCTCAAAGAGTGAGTGTGTCAGCTGTTTGGAACAGGGGCATTGCGCACTGGTTTCACAGAGATGGTGGTGCAGAACTTAGCTTGAATACTTGGCTGAGGATTCAACTCTACAGCTGTGCCAGTGGGGAGTCTTACTGGGGGCCTGGAGAGAGAAAGACCCCAGAATGAGTGTATTCCCTGTGTCTTCTTAAGGGAAATTGTGCTTGATGCAGACAGCTGCATCTGGAAATACTATGTGTATCTATTTGTATTCCAAGTGAACTTCTCTCTCCAGAGTCAGTGGTGAGGATTCAGACTCCTTGATTACTGGCCCAGAGAAAGGGATGTCACAGTAACCTCATGTTCTTTCACATGCTTAGTTTGCCAAAAATGAAACTTAAAAATATACATCCTTTTCAACTGCGTTATTGAATCCTCCACACGCATGTTTTGTAGTAAAGTAAAACCTGCAAATATCAGCCCTTTCAATGATTTTCTTGAATTCTTCACATACAGGGTTTATAATAAAACATGATTTGCAACCATCAGGTCTTTTAAGTAAGCATACTTCTTGTCTTCTTTTCTGCAAGCTAACAAACCTAGCCAAGAATGTCAGGAACACCTTCATCCTTCATAGTCAAGTGGGAGTGCGTTTGGATTTTGGAGCTGCAGTAGTAAGGGAGGAATAAAGCTACTGTGTCTATAACCTGCAGGATGAACACTGATGTCTGCTCTGGTCTACAATGGTTAGAAATAATAATTTCCCCAGAATGATTGTACTACTACAGAAGCTCAAATAAAGGCTACAACCCAGGGACAGAGACTTAGTGCAAAAACAGAAGATAATACTGAATGCGAACACTTTTAATGTTGTCTGGCTTGGTAAATTCTACTACTTTAGTTTTAGTAAAAATTCTGAATATCTTTTTATATCAAATTATTACTTAGCTTACAGTTAAATTAGCATGACACCTAAACAAATGAACTTTTTTATGCAGTTAATAATAGCAGCATGTTAATGCACTATCAAAACAAAGGAATTCTTATCAAATTTGATTTCTTACAGTGATTTCACTTCTATGATTAGGTATATTATTAGGATCAAGGTTTTTCTTTTCTTTCTGCCTTATTTTATTAGAGCATCCATATTTCCCTCATAGTTACTTCTGCCATATATTTAATTAACTCACTGAATGGGCATTCTTATAAGATAGACTGTCAAAATATTATTAACCACGCGTCAGAGAAATAATTCAGGATAATAAATTAAGATAATAATACTGAACATATTAAATATTATCAGTGATTGATTTTTTTCTCAGTGTTCCTCATACTGAATTAGCAAGAGGTGTCTTAATTATGTTTTGTAATTTAATGATTCCATTTAATCTGTGTATTTACTTCTTTAGTGTTAGCACCTACATTACTGCTATTTTGTGATGCCCAGTATACTACATAAGATATGCATTTGTTACATGAAATACATGAACCATCCAAGCTACATAAAAACCTGGACAAACAATAGGTTTCTGTATAGCAGTCGTTATCATGACTTCTTTCGTGGTGGAGGTGCAGATTCAGAGCATGTTGTAAGCTAGTAAAATAATTATTTGTTGTTACTTATGCAAAATGCATATTAAGATGATCACTTTCTGTTTAAAACATCATGGGAGACTTTAGTTACCACTTTATAGATTGGGAATCCTACATGGCATCAAATCTACAAGCACAGAGGTTTCTGGACTTCGTAAATACAAACAACCGTGACCAAATAGTGAATATGCCCACTAGAAGCCCCAATGTACTTGATCTAGTGATCACAAATATGGGATAATGCCACACCCTCCCAATGTTTCATCCTCCCTAGTAAGATCCAACCATAAATCCATCTTCTTTGAAATCAAAATCAACTCTGTAATCCCATTAAAATCAATAACAGTTAGGAACTATTCCAAGGAAAATTACCTGTTATTAAGTGATGGTTTGTCAAAATTCAATGCTCCTCCAAACCTCGAGAGCACACCAAGCTATGCTGAATTGCTCTCAAGAACTCTGTACAACCATGCCAATAGTTACATACAGGCTGCTGTACCTACCAAACGTATGTCCAGAGCTAGCCAAAGAAACAAACCACCCTTGTGGCATCCAAAATTAAACAGGATATACAACAAAAGGGAAAAAAATGGCAAAAATCTGGAAGGGTAATTCCCATCCCTCATCAAAGTAAACAGGCGACTAAGATGGCTAATTAAATCAGGCAAAGTCAACTCTGAGGTTAAGATATTATTTCAGATGAAAGATAACCATAAGGCCTTCTACAGCTATGTCAGAAACCTCAAGGACAGCACACAACAATATGCTGAACTGGTGGTTAATGGTATCACATTCACCAAACCTGGCAATATAGCAAATCTGTTAGTGGATACATTTAGTTTAAACTTTAGCCCCCTCTCACCCCCAGCCATCCCCCTAACAATAGCCTCAAGCATAGCACGTCCAGCTATAATTAGGGAGCATGTACTGGCTGCACTTATTAAAGACAAGAACATGACCTCAGTGGGCCCCAATAGCATTCTATGTTGCCTTCTGAATAGTCTGAAATATGACTTATCTGGGTCATTGGAGACATTATTTAACTATAGTCTTAAAACGGGTTTTGTGCCACAGGAACAGAAGATTGCAACAATCATCCCCTATCATGTATGATGGAAATTGTAAACAAAGTCATAGGAGACCTCCATACACTGGATCCATCCCAGTTTGGCTTTGTCAAAGGAATGTCATGCTTCATGAAGTTGGTGGACCTCTTTGAAATGGCCACTAAGGCAATGGCTGAGTACATACTCCCTACCTAGACTTGGCTAAGGCATTTGATACAATACCCCACTTGGGCATTGTCAGTAAACTTACAGAACTAGGTAAAAATCCCTTCATAACATGCTAGATTTCTAGTTGGCTCATGGATTGAATCTTTGAGGTTTTAATCAGTGAGGCCACCTCCACAAAGAGGCCTATCTCCAGTGGAATCCCCCAGGGGTTTGTGCTATCCCCACTCCTCTTTGGCATCTACTTCTTGGATGACAAAGCAAATGTCAAAGGCCTCTGGCTAACTAAGTTTACAGATGAGGACAAAATGGGACAAGTCATTGAATCCTCCCAAGATGAGAACACCCTTCAGGAAGGTCTAATACAGACAACTGCTTGGTGCCAAATCCATGGCTTAAAATTCAATACCAAGAAAATCAATATAGAACATTTTGGGAAGTCTGCCACCCTGGATAACTACTTCATCAATAAAACAGACATAAAAGTTGATTCCCAGTCAGGGATCTGAGAACTCATGTAGATAATAACCTAGCTTTCAACTAACATGTGCCCAAAGTATTAAGAAAATCCTTCTGTGTTGTTCAACGTATAAGCAAGGGCATGGTATCTAGGAACAGTCAGGTTATCATACCACTGTGCTCGGCCTTCATTAGGCTCATCCTAGAGTATAATAGTCCCTACGGTATGTACCTAACCAGACACATGCAGCAATTGCAATGTCCACAAAGGTTCCTTACAAAAACAATACAAGGAATAAACACGATGTCCTACACTGATCACAAAAAAAAAAACTCTTTATTTACTCAGTATCATGCAGACTTCTGAAAGATGATCTTTGCCTGGCATACAAGGTATCCCTGGACCCAATTCTGATGAATCTTTTGCACATCCACAAAACAAACAGCATCAGAACTACTAGATTAAAAGACTTACATTTTTATTGCAACATAAATAGGATGCATTGGAGAGACAGATATGTTTTCAGAGAATTCCCATTCTCTAGAACAGGCTTTCCATCCACTTGAAGAATTCTTCCCTGTCCCAATTTAAGCACAACATGAACCAATGGATGGGTAATCAGACATTCACTCCTGCTCTGGCTACTATATCTCTGATGGACAGGGACAGTCAGTAAATGACTCCTATAAATCAAATATAAATCAAATTTGTAGGTCACATTTGGGTTGCAAGGTTAGGCTTTTAACGGCTCTAGTGGTCATTGCCTAGTATACACCTTTGAACCTATAGTTGGAAAGAACTATATATTTTATGTATAATCTAAATAATGTATTGCAAATCATGTTACTACTGCATATAATGTATGCTATGTCACTGCCTATGCTTGGAGCTTTCTCCCCTGGCCTCTACTGAAAATGGGCATATATCCAGTTAGACTAGCCCAGTCAACAAATGTAAAATAAAATAAATAAAATAAAATAAACTATATTGTTCCTGTCCTTGTACAGTGGAATAATGAATTATTTTTTCCATAGTAAAAGACATTATTTTCAGATATGGATTGATTTATCAGAACTGAAAATGGATATACAATAGTCTGAGCTGCTGTTTTAAGATATTTGCCACACAGATTGCTAGGGACAGGTGTAAAAGGCTTTACATTTTTGTGGTATTTTTATGGTATCTGTTGGAATTGGTTGGATGGAAAATTGAGAAAGGTTATTTGATTGAGTAGGTATATCAAGAGCTTGATTAGTCACCTGATTGATTTATGACTGCACTGTCTATATAAAGTGGGTATTAAATTGGTTAGCTATGTTATCATTTTATTTGTGTGCTTTCGATGTTTGCTGTGTAGCTTATCCTGGATTTAACAGTTTATTGCTAGAGGCCCAGAACAGTTTTGAATTATTAATGTGTATGTTTTGATTGGTTGAGTCACAGGTTTTCTTATCTCTGATGATAAGTTGTTTTGTAAAGTTTCGTACTGTTTATATGTCAGTAAAGTAGGAGCAAATACCTTCCATGCTTTGTCTCTTTGTTTCCCAAATTGTTTAGTTTACTTATTAATCAAACGTTGACCAGGTTAGTCCAAATAGGCTAGTAGCACCTTTTCACGGGATATCCAAGATGGTATTTATACTATAGAGGAAATGTGACCAGGGCATTAGACAACTTCCCCATCTCTGTAAAACCATGGGAAAATCTAATGGCCGAAAAAAATAACGCTATACAATTAAGAAGCAAATGGTGTAATCAGAAAGTAGAATGTCAAGATTTTTTTGTGGGAATTTGTCAAAGATAAATTGCCAAAAAAAGAAATATGCCATATAAAAAGAAAAGTGATAGAATATGTTTACATTGTCAAGAAGAAGAAACTACAGAACGTGTTTTTGAAATCTAAATAAGTAAAAAAGTTATGAGAAAAGTAAGTAAAGATGATTTTTTAAAGATATAAAAGAGCTGAATAAAATAAACATGGATATGAATAAATGTGGAGATTATAAGAATAAAAGTAAACAATATGTTATAAGAATAGATACAAAGTTATTGTATGTTATATGGGTTATATGAAATGAAAGCATAAATGAAACTATGTTTAATGGTAAATGGATTTTAGTAACAATATTAAGTAAAATCATATGGTGGTTATGGAAACAGGAGTGGGGGTCTATTAAGGATGAAATTTTAGTTTGATTGTAAAAGAAATTTTGAATATGTGTAAATAGATTTGTATACTATATATATCTGTACATTGGTAAATATTTGTAAACATGTAAATATGTTATAAATAAGAGTTATTTTTGTATATAAATAAAAGCCTCCACTCTTTTCAATAGTTCCTATGGAATCATTTATATCCACTTGAACTACCAACAGCTCAGTTTAACAATGAAGGTGAAGGGCAATATACTCAAGAGTACAGCACTCATTTTATGCTACACTGCAGTGTTAATATTCAGTTTACTTGATGTGGGAATAGAACCCTTAGCATTCTGTACCAAAGTCAAGGGTGTTATCTGCTGCACCACTGACACTGTTAAACTTGTTAAGGAAAACCATGATGCAAGCATGGCTTTGACACTTTTTAATGTGAGGGAGGGGAGGCTATAGTATTTAGAACACCTATAAGAGATTATTGAATTTAAAGACAGTATCGTCTATGGTGAAAGTCTTCTGTGAGGTATTATATTAATAAAAGCATCTTCATAAAAATTAGTAAGTTTTCTTATCAGGCTGTAATAATATATTTTGGAGCTGCTGCTTATGTACCTTATGATGTAGGTTGGTAATTGATTACTTACATTGTCTGACAGTTTCATTGGATGACATTTTATTTGGGGAGGATATTAGGATCTGACTGAGGATTGATTATCTGGCTGTAGCTTTGTTATATCTATTCAGTGAGGTGAAAATTGGTTGGATTTTGAGATTGCATGGTTTGCCAATCTATATTGACTTTATCCAATATTATGGTTTTAAGAGGTATTTTTGAGCAGACCCAGCAGGGAATATCTTGCAGTGTTTTAACAGTGTTACCTTGGGGTATGTATATACCCATGACTGTGATTGTCTTCTGATTCTGATTAAGTTATCTAGTAGTGTCTAATGTATGTTCCACATATGGCTATATGACACTGATATGGGCATTATATCCTGATATTGCCTACATTCTAAAGTGGATATCCATCTATACCATTCTTATGGATGTTGTACTATAAAAACAGAACCCTGTCCCTTCCTGACAGTCATCTGCATAGTTCAGGAATTACTACAGCCCTGTGTTCCTTCTCTCACCACATCTGCAGAATTAGTGTGTATATACTGGCTGCAAAGACCACATGAGATTATTTGAATCAATAGTTCTTTTTTTTCACATCTGCAGAATTAGTGTGTACCTACTGGCTGTAAAGACCACAGGAGATTATCTGGATCAATAGTTCATTTTTTCTAATCTGGCTTTATTAATCTTTATCACATAATGGCCTTTAGAGTACATATACACTTAATGAAATGCTTTGGATAATTATTTTTATTTTGTATCAGGGTATCCTGACTCATGCTTGATTGTAAGTGTGCACTTTGTACCCTGTAATGCAGTATATCAACATGCATTATAAGGATTTTTCATTTAAAATACTGTAACCCTTCTAAATAAAATAAACCAAATGTACGTATGTATGTATGTATGCATGTATGTTCCTAAACCTCAATGTAGTTTCTAAGGCTGTATGCTTTGAACATCAAAGAGTACTATTTTATCCTTTGTGATTTACTGTAGAGCTGTTATCCATGCACAGTAAAATAAGAAATCAAATATGAAATGCACCGAAACAGTATGAGCTGCATAGAACTGAGTTTCTGCTATATACCCAATATTTAATATTATAAACATGGCTACTAGCAAGGCATCCTTAAGTATCCTCAAACACAAGGTGCAGGGTTTGAGTCTCACAAGGGATAATTGGCTAGGCTTAAAATGGCTCGCAAGGGCAGTTAGCTTAGTATGAATCTATGAATTTTCTGACAAAGCTTGCAGTATTATCTCTCAGTGATCACAGTGTTAAATAAGTGCACACAATATGTGCTGCCTGATGGAAAATCAAACTATAGTGTAGTGTTCTTCAATGAAAAAAGACTTTTGTATGCTACAGAAATGACACATACTTAACTGTTTCTGATCCCTGGTAAAGTGAATAACTTTTGAGTTCTGACAGTGCATACTGAAAGTATCTGTTCAAAAATGCTACAGAAACTGAAGCACTGCTGATTACAATAGAAAATAAAATTCATAGTAATCGAAAAGTTCTTGATGCAAATAACGTTTTTCTTAGTGAGTGTTTACTTGATCTTTACATGTGACTATCCACCATTATAAATGCTCCTCTATATTTATTATCTTGTATGCTATGGTGTCAATGATTTATTATCAGATTCTGTGTTTTTTTTTTTTTTGGATTGCAATCTATATAAGGTTTTAACTATGGTCCTGGATGAAAATGCTTTGCATTCTTTGTTGAGAATTATTGAGTTTAGTATGAATCGAACATGCATATTCTGCACCAAGTGAAAATATGTGTTTTTCACCTTAGGTAATGACTGCCTTTAAATGAATGCAAGATTTCTACAGTTTGTAATGCTGCTAGATTTTGCTGAAAGATGCTAAAAGGGCTGTGTTAGATGTTATGCTTTCTGTGTGTTTCTTTCTTTTCAGCAGAATTAAGAACCATTTTCTTAAAACTTCCAGTCATTAACATTTCTGAATAATTTGTGTTCTTCAGTGTATTAATTTCTTCCAGGCAGTAATTGTACTAAATACCACCTTAAATAAATCATAGTCTGCATGGATCACTGAGGCATACTTTCTAGAACAAAAACTAGGAATAAGATTGCAATCTGTTGTAGTGGCTCCCTGGAGATCTTTGAATTTTTATTAGCAAAGCTAGCTATTTAAGTATCTCATTCTGCAGTTCTGTTGTACCCAAGAGGAAGTTATAATGGATAATCTAATTTTTGAAGAAAATGGCTGTAAGAAACAACGTACAAACTCCTATCTGTTCAGATTGTCCAACTTTCCTACAAACCTAAAAATAAAATGTAAACAAAACACGTTCAATTCATTTGATGAACTCCATTTCAAAATATCTAGTAATAGAATCAGATACACTTCTTCAGATGGTGCATTTACTATCTGTGGGATATTTAAAAATTATTATAACCAGCCTAAAAATCTGTTTAAGAGCTGTAACAATTTATCTTCAAAAGCTAGTATTTCTTGTCAGTTTATGTGTCCACCATTTCCTTACAATTCAGTAGATACCCAAATAGCTCTAACAGCAACAACGATGTCTGATAATGAATTTAAATATAAAAGGTTGTCCAAAACGTACCAGATTACAACTGTAGATATGTAAATATGTAAACACAATCCAACTTCTTTTATATGTGGAGTTTCTGATTTCAGAGAATTATTTTGCTGTTTGTTTGTTAATTGGGTGGGAGAACTGTGATGGAGACACTTTTCAGTCACATATCTCATGGCAAGCAAAGTTACGTTAAACGTATAGCAGACAACACATAATAAGAGATTGTTCAGCCCTAAGTGCATCGAAGACTATATAAATCATTCTGAAGTATTACTGTGATGAAATATTGTTATTTTTTATTTTAAAATGACATTTGCCTGAGCATCTGTATATCTGATTTAAATGTGAACATGTAAATACATAAACAGTGGCTACTGCGTATCATGACGTGGCCAAGGCATTCAATACAATACCCCACTCAAGCATTGTTGACAAGCTCTCTTGCCTAGGCATACACCCCTCTATAACTCTTTGGATTGCTAGCTGCCTCACAGACAGGACCGAAGAAGTCAGGATCAGTGAGACCACCTCCGCCAAGATACTGGTCACCAGTGGAATACCCCAGGGCTCTGTGCCTGCTACTGTTTGACATCTACTTCTCAAAAGTCAGGGCTAATGTTCAAGGCTTCTGGCTCACCAAGTTTGCAAGTGACAGTGACTGTAAATCAGTAGCTATTATAGATTTCCTCAAAGACACCAGCGTCATGCAAGAGGGTTTAACACAGCCAAATGACTGGTGCCAAAGCCATGGCCTAAAGCTAAATGCCATAAATGAATTAAATGTATTTTGGTTAACTCCCTTCCAAAGCTAATTACTCCATGAAAAAACATCCCTAAAAGCTCACTCATTAGCAAGGGATCTGTCGACATATATATCAGCAATCTGACCTTTGACCAACATGTAACTAAGATAGTAAGAAAATAATTCTATACCATCCTACTTATATGTAAGGGTATAGCACAGAGGTCCAAGGAAGTTATAGTACTACTCTACTCGGCCCTTATCAGACCTATCATTGACTGCAATGCCCTTTTGGCATGCTCCTAACCAGCTATCGCAACTGTTGGAACACCCGCAAACGTTTCTCACCAGGAGAATTCAGGGCATGAGCACCCTGTCCTACACTGATCACCTAAAGGCTCTGTCTGTGTATTCAGTCTCCTACTGGCTGCTGAGAGGGGATCTATGTTTGACTTACTGAGCTTTCTCAGACTCAAACCTTATGGATCTGTTACACGTGTGCAAAACAAACAGCACCAGAAACACTAGATTCAAGGATTTGAACTTCACTTGTGATATAAACAGAACATTCTGGAGAGACAGATATGTGTCCCAAAGGATCTGTGGGCTACGGAATAGGCTCCTCACCCTTGTAAATCAGAATTCATCTCTGGCCTTGTTGAAATGAACCTTGGCAACTGGATGGGAAATCATAACTGTACTCCTTCTCTGGCCCTTTGTTCCTTATGGACAGAGGCTGTTGATAAGAAAACTAGTATTCTAACACCCCCTACAAATCCCTTAGTTACCTGTCTACTAACACATCCCTCCTACCTCCATGACACTTGGGAAGCAAATGGGTTTGGGGTGCCCAGATAGGCTTTTAAGGCCCCCAAGTTAGTCATTAGCCTACAAACAACCCATGAACCTATGAAGCTGTACCTGTATAATAAGCTTTCAATTAAACAGCAATAAAGCTGTTGGCACATGAGTTTTAAAATTTATATAAGACTTTTAATACAGTTAGTTATAGCATACTACTAAATATTCTTCCTTACTAGAATATGTCATTCAGTGATGCCACACTGTTTTTTATTTACTTAGGAAATAAGTACTAGTCAGTATGCTCCCATTTTAGTGACACAAGGCATTCTTCAGTACTCATTATTAGAAATTCAGTAGTTCAACTTTTTAGCAAGTGCAGATCAATTGATTGTGGAACTACTAAACTGCTTCATTATGAATATGAAGCAGCCAACCTCATCATTTGTACTGTGTTATGTCTACTTAGTAATGGACTTAGTAAAAAGAATGCAACTTCAGTGGTTTGCAGTCATTACTTTTTAGCTGCAGGACTTCAACACATACATCTCAACTGTCCAGATTTTAGCAGAATGTCCAGATTTTTGCCTCATATTTTCTGGTTTGCTTTTCATTAAAATTGTGTTTTTCTAACAAATGATTGGCAAATCATTGAAGACTGAAGTCAGAAAATAATGGCAGACTTTTGACTTACTGACTTCATATCCTTCAGAAAATCCATACTAATGCAAAACATGTTATTCTATCAACTTTCTAAATTTGTAATATTTGAAATGAGTCCCTATTTTTGGGCCTTTGTCCCCCCATTATTTATAGCTTTGCACAGATTTCATGCTCTAAGAGGTGGAGATGTATGCTTCAACATAAAGCCAGAAAGATAAAGGGAATGCAATTTGCAAGCAAATGTAATGCTGTAGGCAATTAATTATCCAGTTCCACTTCATCTTACATACTTAATATCTCATTTTCAATGATTCAAGAATTAAGGTAGTAGATTCTACTAAATTGCTAGGAGTCATTGATAACCATCTCAAGTTTGATCTCCCTGTAAATTCTAACTTATCCAAAACTAACAAAAATTAGGGCATCTTTAAGAGGCTGAAACATTTTTTTATTTATTTTATTTTACATTTGTTGACTGGGATAGTCCGACTGGATGCATGTCCATTTTCAGCGGAGGCCGGGGAGAAAAGCTCCAAGGGTAAGCAGATACAGCATTACATAATACCAGCATTACATATTACAAACAGACTATTTACAGAGATTACATAAGTAAGCAAGTTAAACAAGTTCCACAGGTTACAGTTTGTCCTGAGCACAAGTCAGGATTAAATTAAATTACACAGTAAACTGGTTAACAGATTTTTACACATTGTAGATTGGCATATGTTGGTGACACTATTAGAATGTTTGAGGTTAGATTACAGGAACATGCAAGGAATATTATGTATAAGAAGTTAGAAAGCCGAACATTCCCTGTGTCCAGTGGAAGACAAGGCACTAATGTACTTACTTCCTTTTCTGTTCTTATTCAGCATACCTACTCTCTGGTCACTCTGCACTAATGCAAAGTCTTGAATTAGATGGAGCATGGTGTTCATGTATACTGCAAAATACAGTTGGGATTAACTATGTAACATAAACTTGCATAACTTTCATCATTTATCTTCTAGATAGCTAGGATTATTTTCATAAATTAATAACTAATCTATACACACAACTGCCCAGTACTGATAATAACTTTGTCAAAAAAACTTAGAACTGACATAGCTTCAAATTACATATAAAGTTCACTTTTATTGGTCTTGATATTCATTTAAAAATATAATATATATACACACACATACACACAGATTTCTTGCATAACAATAAACATAATTAAATCCTCTCACCATCAGTTTTTTTTGTTCAAGTATTATTACTTGTAAACCAATACTACCATAACTATGACCTTCCAAAAATGCATAGCAATTGGGCTTTCTAACTTCCTATACTTAAAATTCCTTGCATGTTCCTGTAATCTAACCTCAAACATTCTAATAGTGTCACCAACATATGCCAATCTACAAGGCCATTTTATGACATATACCACCTCCTCTGTTAGACAGGTACACCCTCCCCAATTGGAATTTAATTTTATTTATGCTATCAAAATAAGTCCAAGTAAATCTACACATATTATATGCACCAAAAGGATGAATACCTCTGTGCAGTACTGTATAATTTTCTGTATTTTCTACTGGATATATAAAAAGGTTATATACCATTATATCACCAAAATAATCCTCCACTTATAGTGTTACTCTGGTGGTGTAAACTCCTCTCATGGCATAGGGGGTTAAAGCCTTGACAATATCCTCGGTGACCTGGGTTTCATTAGCAACTCAGATGGCTGAGGAGGCAGCAGGGGAATGATCGGTATATCCATCCTGGGTGGATGGGCTATTATGCAGACTTTCCCTGTTATGATCCCTGATGGAAACTGGAGATGTCACACTGATGTCCAATGAGGGGAAAAGGATTATGGGCATGGATGAGCTGCTGCAGAAGTGGGGAGATGCGCAACATTCTTTTATTGTACAACCACCCTTGGACAAAACAATGTGGACCATGATGGGGAAGAGTAGCAACTGGGAATACCCAAGTATAAAAAACAAAATCACTTGATGGTGATGGCCAAGACCTCCAGGACATACTTAGGTCTCACAGCTAGCTTAAGCTACTTTGGAATAAGTCCAGAGGAGAAATGAAGAAGCTGGTTGATCTGTTGTGGATGTGAGGCACTGGCTAGGAAGGCCATAGAATGAAGCAGAAAGCAGAAACTGCTCAAAAAAAGTATCAGAAAGACCAAGCTCTACTCATCATCAGGTTTCCTTCTTAAGGCTCCACTAAATTATTCTCCTTCAGGGGAATTAAACTGTAGAATGCAATCCCAGTGAATATCTGGTACCTTACACTGTTCACTAGCTCCACCACTTTCATTGGCAGGTGACAGTATAAAAAAGCATTTTCTCCAGCTCAGTTCTATGCTGTAATCCAGCACTGTAAGAAATGAGACTAGGTATTTATTGACTGCAGAACTAGTCACTATTTTGTTTTGAACTGGTTACTTTTGTGTTGAAACAAGGTTCTAGCCAAAAATTAGACATGGCGTTCTGAGTAAGAGGAATATTTGTCATGATTTAATAATTTGGAATGGTTGTTGCTAAGAAGAATGTGATATGGAATATAGGTGGCTTATACAATGGCACAAAACTCCTTAAAGGCCAATAGTCTAGCACAATGTACAGTACCAATCAATGCAAAACACGATTTTTCCTTATGCTGAGATTTCATTTAAACAATGCTTTAAGCCCATGAGATACTTTATGTACTTGGTGAATTTCAGACTAACTTTGAGGGTGCCAGATAGAATGGGAAATAGAAAGTGACATTATCTAAAAATGCAAATGTCTCTACAAATATGAAGAATCATCTTTGTTTTTTGGGATGGAAATCACCATAGCAGGTAGAATTTCAGTGTAAAATGTTTTAGCAGTTGATAGAATTATTTATCAATGGAGAACACGTTTCACTTCAAGTAGTCTGATACATTAGGAAAATACATAAACACTTTAAAATGCTGTTTTTTTTAAAGTGTGAAGTGACAGTGATGAGTCATTGGGCAGAGTTTAGGCTGACAGTATTCAGGATGTGAAGAATAGCTTCATTAATGTACAGCCTTTCATAATGGAACTACTTTGGAGTATACTGTAGATCGGGGAAGAGAAAAACTTGTAGAACTTCTGAGTGCAATGGCTGCCATTTACATGTACTTTGAAGCATTCTATCTTGACTAATACAAATTAAATTATAATATCTTGGGCCCAAGAAGTAAGACCATTAGTAAACCAAATAGATATTTCCTACATGGTATATTTCAGATGAATTTTGGTAGAAACTTTAGAACAATAATCCATTTGCAAAAGCTGGGGCAGTCCTATGTAAGGATTAAAGGGGAGAAACGCAATGATTCAGAAGAGAGAGTACAAGGTTAAAATCTAGTACCATGGGTAGTCTTCAGGCTACAGATGTGAAAAAATGAAATAATTATGACAGAACCAACATACCTGCATGAAGTCAGGCATGCAAAAAAGAATCAAATAAAGTTCAAGGTGGTGATGATGGTGATAAGTGGATTTTTCACAGGAATTTACCAAATCAGAGCAGAGCTGGATCATGCTCAAATGGGGCTCTATGCAGATTAATGGATCAGGGCCCCCCAGCAAACCCTGCTAGCCCCCAGTAGCAGATCCCAACAACCATTCCAATGTCTTATTAACTGGCTAATTCTCTGTACCAGAAACACTGTTCAAACCTGTCAGCATGTATACTATTTTTTCTTTACTTCTACAACGATTACAGATATGTGAATTTAATTTAAAATGTTTATTTCAAATTTTATTGCACAAATGCTGCCAGACATTTACTAAACAGAGCAATACAGTATCACAATATAAACAGACTTAGGATTAACAGTAATCTTCTCTGCCCTTGAAACTCACAGTCATTGAAATGGCATTGAAACCCACATCCAAAGAAAATGCATCTGGCCAGTGGTGGGTTAAGTTTATGTTTGGGCTGTTTATAAACGATAGGGCCCTTGCACACATTTAGGACCATGCACACATACATTTTTTTCTTTGAGTCATTTTCCTGATTGTATTAAATGTTATTCTTTGTATAATACAGCACCACTTGTTAAGAGTGTGTTTGAAATTTGTAGTTTTGAACATTTTTCCAGTAAGCAATGAAACAAAATGTATGAACCAGTAATGACAAAACTGTGCATTTCAGGACATTTCAACCATAAATGGCCCCTCAGGCTTCAATCATTACAATCCACCAATGTCAATCAATATGCACAATCTCTGCAGAAGTAAAAGTCACCTGAATAATTCCACATTAAAGAGATCTATAACTAATGAAGAGGTTGCAGCTAGCAAACAACTGTATATTTCAGTGTTTCATCTACAAATTCAGTGCCTGTTGCTCTTGAAACATAGATTGCCTATGTTACATTTAAAAAATGGTAAGCTACTAATATTGCAAAAGGGAACGAACAGCAAACTGACAACAGGTTCATAGTTACAAGACATCTTATCCAAAGGAGGGCACTCAGGACTACAGCACCCCATCCAACACTAAAGTGCAGTACAGTATCAGCAAGCTATATACTACTACTCCTACAAGTTAACTCAGAATTCTGCCATTCTATAATAGTATGCAGTTACTACATCTGACCTCAGTACTGCAGAAGCTCTTCCAGAAGGCTCTACTCCTGCAAGTTTACTGAAAATTTTATCATTGTATAACAGCCTGCAGTCACTACATTTGACCTCAATACTGCAGGAGCTCTGCCACAAAGCCCTAGTCTTACACGTTTACTAAGAATGTTGTCATTGTATAATGTAAGCACATGTATCATAAAGAACCTTGCAGTATATTAACTTGATTAGTAAAATACATGCTTGTTCTGTGTTTGACACTCTCTGTGATATAATCTGTGCATTCTAAGGACTTCTTACTAACTTGGCCACTCTCTCCTTTTTCTTGACCAGTGGACTATACTGCATATGCCAGTTATTTAGTCTCAGGAAAGGACATAAACTACATTTTGCTTTGCACCTCTTTGTTAAATGCTTTGTACTGGCAATAAACTGATTATTGTCGGTTATAATTTGACCTGAGGGTGGGTTAGTCACTGTTGTACACTGTATTGCTAAATATCCCCTCAGTATTGTCTTGTCTTACACTCTGTAATTATCTTCTTTTATAGAGTAGATATGTGTCATATGTTATTACATTTCTATTTGTTCTAAGACTGCGTAGAACAATGAAAAGACTTTGGTAGTGTGTTATATCTGTCTGTAACATTATCATTTAGATTGAACAAGTTTTATGTATTCTGAGCATGTTGCTGGTGTTCTGCTATATATAACTCTGTTTTGATATACTGGTTAATCCCATGAATGTTTACTAAGTGATGATTTTATACTGTGCTTATCAGGTATAGTGCCACGCTCTGATAATTTGCTCAATACAGTTGGATACATGCATTGTATTACTATGGTTCTCTGTCAGTATATCTTCTGCTAAAAGTTCTTTAACCTTACATTCATAAACTTTTGTTCCACCACTCTACTCTTATACTTCCCCCATATTTTCTTGTTCTGACTTACTGTGTTCCTTCCTCCATCTCATTTTTGTATAATAAGTACTAAATTAGCTGCCTGAATATAATATTACAGCACAGTAGAGTTTTTTCTTTTTCTTTCATTTCAGAGCTTGTAGTCACTACATCTGACCGCGATACTGCAGGAGTTCTGCCATGAGGCTTTACTCCTACAACTTTACTGAGAATTTTGTCATTGTATAATAGCCTGAAGTCATTACATCTGACCTTGATAGTGCAGGAGCTCTGCCACAAGGCCCTACTCCTACAGCTTTACTGAGAATTTTGTCATTGTATAATGTAAGCACATTTATCTTGAAGAGCATTGTTGTGTATTAACTTAATCAGTTAAATACATGCCTACTGTATGATTGAAAGTCTCTGTAAAATAGTCCATGCATTCAAAGGACCTCTTACTAAGATGGCCGCTGCCCCCTTTTTTGACCAGTAGACTATACTGCATATGCCAGTTATTTAGTCTCAGGAAATGAGAGAAAACCTGTTTTACTTTTCATCTCTTTGTTAATAGCACCAATCTGTTCCACATTGTATCTTTTACTATTCCCAAATAAAGCCTTGTTTCTTCTTATATTGACTATATCAGTGTACTCTAGCCTTTCATAGCCCTCTATTCCTTACAATCCAGAGAAGATACCAGGACAACCTAACTCTCTTCTTTTATAGAAAATACTTCTCTCCTTACTTTTCCTATGCATTCAGAATCCACTTTCACTGATTCTCCTACTGCCCTGCAACGTCTTGTTTCCTTCTACATTGCTACTTACCCACTACCTGACTTCTACAAAATACAGATTCCTGTACTTAATGATGCTACTCTTCAGTTTATCCTCTATTCTTCTCCTCCTACTGTGCCATCTTTCATCCTATCATGACTAAATAGTATCTCTCAACATCTCTCCAACTCTGCCCAGATACCTATCTATGCTTCCTCTTTACACTCCCCACAGATTGCACCAAACCTATTTATTATTGTCTCTCACCTTTATTTCAAATATAGACTGATTCACTGCACTTCAGCTTAACATAAAACAAAATTAAGTGCAAGAATCCACTCCAGATAACAAGTATGCATAATTTTCCATATACTAAAATCCTTCCAGGAGGAGATATAAACCCTAATCCTGGAATCACCTATCACAATTAACACAACGATAATTCTCTCCCACACTCTTCTCTAACCCAACAGCCAATCCCCAACCCCGGTGATCTAATTTTTGCTGCAATAAAGGTTAGAAGCATAATAAAATAAAATCAACTAATAAGACAAGTTATAAAAAACACTATAAACAAAAGCCACTTTAAAAATCAGGTCCAGAAGACAGAATGGCAGATTAAATTATGTGCCAATTCTCTAACTGGTTTAAATGAACATATAAATATAAAATGTTTTTAAAGGATAGGAAACTGAAGGGTTAAATTTTACTAGTTACTGTTTATTGATTTATTTATTGAGCAATGGATTAATTGAATAATAGTCATATGCAATGACTTCCAATGTATAAAAGGTGGCTTATTTTAACTTTGGTTACATTCTGAAGAAGATTTTTATGAAAATGGATATTAAAGTACACTATGCTAACCTGTTTCACCTATTGTTTGTGCTATTTAAAGTGTTTTTTTGTTTACACTGTTAGAAGCATAAGAAATAAAATTGCTGAACTACATGCTTTGATTACTCAACATAAGCCTGACATTCTCACTGTAACTGAAACTTGGCTTAAACCCAGCATAAATAACTCTGAAGTTATACCTCCTGGCTATAACATCATCTCTAATGACCATATAGAGAAGTGGTGGTATTGGTTTAATATTTCTCCTCACCTACCACAATTCCCCTTACAGTAAACCAATAACAGCATTCAGTTCAGCAGAACTTCTTATTGCTTTCCTGAAAATGAACAATTATAAACAAATATGTATTAATATCCTTTATATCCTTCCTGGTGACCATATAGCTATACTAGAAGATATCATACATTGGATATCCATAACATTTCCACAAGAAAAAAAAATACTACTAGGTGATGTGAATGTCAGTTGCTTGGATATAAATTCTAACTCCCCTACATCTAGCATGAACTTATTTGGTTTCACACAACTAATTAATAGCCCCACACACTATAGCAAGACAACAGATTGTCTTTTAGACTGGATCTTAGAATCAGACGCTAGCAAATACTCCACCATATGTACAATGTCAGACTTTCTCAATGATCATCTCCCAGTATATATAACCAGACATCTCACACATCCATTTAAGCAGCATATTTATAAAACAACATGCAACCTTTCCAAGATTAACCCAGAAATGTTCATTAATACACCATTATCTATTAACTGGAACTTCCCAAAAATCCTCCTCTTAGAGGATGCTGTAAATGAATTCAACACAACTTTTCTAAATATCCTAAACAGCCTAGCATCTTTTAGAAGGAAGAAACTAAAAGCAAGTAATGCAATTTGGCTATCAAAAAAGAATTGAATAATAGTGCAGGGTAGAGAAAAATCATGGAAAGAACGGGAAAATATAAAACACATTAATATCTTGAAAACTTCAGAATGCTTCACAATCATACTAAAAAGCAAATAAATGAATACAAAAAACTATACTATAATAGCTTTCAGAATAATACTACACAGAACACCAAAACATTTTGGCCAAAAATTCAACCCTAACCCTTTTCCCGATAACTTGAAACTGCAATACAGTTCAACTTTTATTTTATACATTCTATGTTATCTCTAACTAAGGATTCCTCAGCATCTAATTCCAGCCCTGCCCAACAGCCACATATCACCACATCCACTTTCATCTTCAAACCTGTGCCAAATCCTAGAGAAAACTACTCTTAGACAAACTTAAACCATGCTCTTCTTCCAAGTGAGTACCTAAAAATATCAGCCAATAACATTGTCTGTCCTGTCTCAGTCCTTATAAATAGTTCAATCCAGGAATCCCACTCTCTCTCTATCTCTCTCTTTCTCCCTCTCTCTCTGAAAAAAGTAACACATTATCTCTGCACAAAGTAGCAAATTGAACAGACATTAATAACTTTAGACCTATAGCAATCCAATCTCCCTCAGCAAAATACTTGAAAATGTATTCAAAAACTATTGCTAGACTGCAGGAAGAACTCATACACAACATGGCTTCTATTCTTCCTGTACCACTAGCACTGCCTTTCTAAACTACACAGATACTGTCAATAAAGTTACAGATAATGGGAAACTAGTCTCTTCCTTATTTCTGGTCTTGTCTAAAGCCTTTGACATAGTTTGTTAAAGCAAAGTTTTACTTCAAATGTGCTCACTAGGTCTCTCTCAGCCCACCTTTCTGAGGTTCAAAAGCTACCTGTTCAATAGGTATCAATAGGTATCAGTCAGTAAAATGACACTCCATGTTCTCAACTTACCTCCCAGTCACCACATGTCTACCACAAGATTCCATCCTTGGTCCCTCCTCTTTAACATTTTCACCAACACCATATATGCATCCACACAACAGGCCACCCTAATGTAATACACAGATGATTCTACTCTAATTTGCACATCTGACAACATAGTACACCTCCAAATATTGCTCATGAAGCTTTAACAACCACTGAAACATGACTTTATAACTCATACCTCATGCTCAACCCAAAAAAGACCAAACTACTACTTTTTTTCTCCAAATTCCTCTCTCATGAAAAAACGCAATTTAAAGTCCTCTCTCTTGGTAATACAACCATTGAAGTTAATTCTCATAGCAAATTATAAGGGGTAATAGTAGACGATAATCTTACATTCGAGCTGCATATACAAAACTGCATCAGAAAAACTTATCAAAAACTAGGGATGCTTTACAGAGCAAAGAACGTTCTCATTGATGCAACTAAAATGGGTCTATATTAGATCATCGAAATGGCAGAATTTCAAATGATCTAATATTGAACCCAATATCATGAATGCTGAAAACAGCGAAGCTGCACAAAACCAAATTCTTTCCTAGGGAAAGAATTTGGTTGGCCGTTGTTGTGGCTTCACTATTTTCAGCGAAGCGGTGGAAAGTTACCGGTTGGGTTAGGTAAGTGTGTGATTGTGCGCACGTTTGGGTTAGGGCATGGGTTGGATGAGTTAGGGTTAGGGGGCTGGTCAGGTAAGTGTGCGATTGTGACAGAATTTGTGGTTAGGGGCAGGTTAAGTGAGTTAGGGTTAGGGCAAGGGTGAGGTGGGTGTGTGCGATAGTGACGGACCTTAGGGTTAGGGTCTGGGTTAAGGTAAGTGGATAGATAGTAGTGTATGTGCAGTGTACTGTAGAGTTAGATGTAACTTTTAAATGTATGTGTGTGGATTGCTGCTTTTTAGTGTGCTTGTGTGTGCGTGTGTGTGTGTGTGTGTGTGTGTGTGTGTGTGTGTGTGTGTGTTTCTTGGAACAGCAAAGTTTTTCCCTGGGAAAAAATTTGCTGTTTTGAGGTTTCGATATTGCTAGGGCTCAGATTTTGCAGTTCGACATTATGGCATTCGATAATGAGCCGTTTCGATGATCTGATATAAACCCAACTAAAACTACAGTTGCCACTACTTATCTCTTCCCTACTCTTCTTTATGGTGCAACCATCCTCACTAATCTCCAGGCTTCACAAAAATTAAAACTTGAACAATGCTATAACAAAGTTGCTAAATTTGCAGCAAATACCCCTTTCAGAACCCACCACTGTATAACACTGAAAAGCCTTAATTGGTTACAACTGCCTCATCAACTAACATATACATAGCTTCTTACCACCTATAAAATTATCCAACATCCATCTGTCTATGCAGCACTAAAAACATTCTACACAACTATGTTCACAGTTGGTCATTATGATGCATTATACAATGACCCCCCCATTAATATTTCAAAATGTGCATGCTGATTGGTCAGCATGCACATTGTAAATCAGAGTTATACTAATGGAAAAAGGTCCGGTCGCCTGGACTTTTTCTATTAGTATAACTGTCTTTTTTTACAGCAATGGAGAACACAAGATCTCCGTTGCTTTTTACACACTGTGTCGCTATATTAAACAAGTTTAACATAGCGAGACAGCTTTAAAAAAAGCAACAGAGAATCTCCATTGCTTTTTTTAAAAGAGTCTCTCTATGTTAAATGGGTTTAACATAGCGAGACAGCTTTAAAAAAAGCAACGGAGATTCTCTGTTGCTTTTTTTAAAGCTGTCTCGCTATGTTAAACTTCTTTAACATAGTGAGACAGTTTGTAAAAAGCAACGCAGATCTTGCTTTCTCCATTGCTTCCGCCCACAGCTCTGATATACTGTGTAAGCATACGAATTAGCAGTACATCAGAACTGCTGCAGAATACCAGACAGCTGCGGAAGGGCAGCAAGGAGGCATTATACAATGCCATTATTTAAGAAAAGTAATTATTTTTTTTCTTAAATAATGTCATTGTATAATAGCAATAACCCACTTCTGGGTGTGGGTAATGCTGGATTTACCCACGGTTGTCTTTGTTTGTCCACTCGGGCTTCGTCCTCGTGACCAAACCACACCAACCATGGGTAAATCCAGCATTACCCACACCCAGGCATGGGTTATTGCTATAATAACCAAAAACTCCTGCTTGTCTACTAACTTAGCAAATCTGCTGGGCACTGTTTGTACTCATACAAGGTTGCTAAGTCCTGGAAAGCTTTACCTGTATCTATCAGGTCAACACCCTCCCTCCCATCTTTCAAAACCACTCTGAAAGACTTCCTAGCTAAAATCTAGCTATGTTCTTGCCCCAAAATAGCATAAACTATATCCCTAAATGTGAGCCAAGTGCCTTTTCATTCCTTATAACTCCTTACTATCCCTTCTTCACTTACTTTCTTACTTCTATCAAATTATTTTCCCTGACTTTGTCTATAAATGTACAATAAGTCTGTTTTCCCTCACTTCATATTGCAATTCCTGTTTGTATTATACTCATTTCTCTACAAACTATCTAAAATTTCTCTAAAGATGAAATGGTTGTCATGTAACTTGTATAATTTTTAACCAATGTTTTTATATTATGACTAATTTATTATAATTATTTAAACTGCATTGGGATTGTTTTAATTTATTATAATTATTTAAACTGCAGATGTTTTTGTTTTATTTTTGAAAATTGTAACATTATTGTTCTTAAAATGTTTTGCAATAATTTGGAGCTTTTATCCCTGAGCCTCAATGGGCTTTTATCGAGTCAGACTTTCACGGTAATCAAATGTCAATAAATAAGTAAATATGGTATTGGAGTAGCACCCACAGTCTTCTGCAGCAAAAGCTAGTATGCTACCTGTTGTGCTATAAACACTGCTTTTAAATACGGTAGCACACACAGTAATGACCATTTGCTAAACAAAACAGTTGCACATTGAAAACAGATTTAGCATGAGCATCAGTAAACTTTTCTTCCCTTGATGCTCACAATTCCTCGAAAATGCACTGAAACTAATAGTCTGGTAGTTGATGTAGAGGATTCACGCTCTTCTTTCCTGTAACTAAGAAACAAGGATGGAGCTTTAGTCTGGTTAAATTAACTAACCTGTCAACACTAACTAGGGCATTACACATAGGACACATTCTAAGTGTGTTTTTAAATAATAAATGCAAGTTTGTCGCAGCATAACTAGTGGGCACTAGGCAACTGCTTTGGATGTCTAGTGCTGAATGTGGCTGTGAATGAGAGGGCATGTAAAATAGTGGAAATACTTATAATCTAAATCTGTCAATTATTTCAGACTGCATTCAAAAGTTCATTATTATCTCTTTTCAAAGCGGAGATAAAACATATGCGTTATTATTTCAAGATAGCACTATCCAGAGGTGAGCTGGTATACAGATAGACTTTTAAATATTTCTAGGTAGACTTAATCCAACTGCTGAAATAATACTTTGACAGCCTTAGATGAATCACAGATGCTTTGTTAATCAAAAAATGTTATGCCTATTGTGTTTCTTGCATCAGTGAAACCTGACTAGCTTCCCATTAGTTATAAGCTGTAGGTATACAGCTGTTTTATTTGCAGATCTTAAATTTTATTCGTCATGCTGGTGAGATGAATAGATACAGCTTTTCTTATGTAGACTGAATTGTTGGGGGATTCATTCATAAAAGGGACAGACAGTGAGGCTTATCTAATATTTCTGTAATGAATACTTACGGGGTTGGGAAATCAGCTACTCCTGCCTCATAAGGTACCCTGCATACTTGTAAGCAACCTCATCTGGGACTGTCAAAATAAGAAAAAAGAAGGGATTACTGAGGCTGAGTGATTATTGTGTGTAGTGTATTTTAAACAAGTAAAACTATAAGGCTTTCATCTAAAATCTGTATACATTTTCCCCTTATATGTTTGATTAGATAAGTTAACTGTACACTTTCTGATGAATAACCCCTGCCTTTATCCAATCATTTATCTAGTCCTCTATAACTACTCTATTAGCAACTGAAACATATAACTCTGTAAATCTAATTAATGTTTCTAGTTAGTATGCAAGTAGCCATCCTGTATTAAGAAATATTATGTATGCCTTTAGTAAAAGGATGGAATGCTTTGCAGCGGAAAATAAATTGTTACAGGCAGTATTCAACTTCTGCCATAAGCCTTAAGGCTTTCAAGTCATCAAGCTCATTCCATCCAGATTAAGGACTACAGATGGAGAAAAAGCCTTCTTATGACAAGGGCATGTCACATGGAACCATTTACCAAGTGAAATTAGATCACTAACCACTCTGGAAGAATAAAAGAATGCTACTTACCCTCTTTATCAATCAAAATAAATGCAAATGCTTAGAGAAAACAGTTACTTTTCTACAATCTATCCCTCGGATTCACTATCCTTCCATGCAGGACTAGCTTAGTCCTGCACGGAAGCAGCCATTTAGGAGCAGGAGGACAGTGCGCCATGCATATTAATGAAGGCACACTGCCTGACCTCCTAATCTTGTGTGTAAGACTGCAGGGTGCGTGTTTGAGAGCAGAGCTCTATTCTGGACTTTTGGAAAGTTCCTGTGTTGCCCATTTCCTTTCTTGGATAAAGGGAGGCTTCTTTGTTCACCAGTGGCAGTGGGGAGCTTGGAGCAGCCTATCTATCCCGGGAGGAGTGTTCCCAGCACAAGAATCTGGTAGTTCCTGTGTTGCCCATTTCCTTTCTTGGATAAAGGGAGGTTTCTTTGTTCACCAGTGGTAGTGGGGAGCTTGGAGCAGCCTATCTATCCCTGGAGGAGTGTTCCCAGCACAAGAATCTGGTAGTCTATTGGCTGTTTTGGGCCAGTTTCTAGCTCTTTCAAGTCTCCCTGTATAAAACTCACTTTGGCGCATTTTTTGCGCTTGTTACTACTCAGCCAAGCTCCTTGTGGTCCTGCAGAGTGGTGCTAGCAGCAGAGAGGCTAAAAGAGTGACTGCTAACCTGATAAAAGTGTTTGTTTTCCTGCTACTACCTGGGTGACTGTCCGATCTAGCTAAACTGCAAGTATTTCTGCTTCTTGAACTGTTTTAAACTGTTTAAAGTTGTTTTTACACCTGCACTTTTAAAGTTTGTCCTGTTTGTTGCTTTTACCTGTTGAGGCTACACACTCAAGTGCGCTAGCCTGTGTTACATATTTATTGCATTTGCCCGCTGTTTGTTGCAAAAAAAAAAAAAAAATGATCCTTGTTTCCCGTCTTTCCTGACCTAGAGTAGTCCAAATACAGGCTTTGCTGTATTCTGGACTTTTGGAAAATTCCTGTGTTGCCCGTTTCCTTTCTTGGATAAAGGGAGGCTTCTTTGTTCACCAGTGTCAGTGGGGAGCTTGGAGCAGCCTATCTATCCCTGGAGGAGTGTTCCCAGCACAAGAATCTGGTAGTCTATTGGCCATTTTGGGCCAATTTCTAGCTCTTTCAAGTCCCCCTGTATAAAACCCGCTTTAGCATGGCTTTGTGCGATTTTGCGCCTAGCACAGCATCGGGCAGCGCCGCTTAATTGGGTTTAAACCATTCTCAGCTCCACAAAGTCTGCTCTTCACTTTTTCCCTTAGAACTGATCTAGTTCTCATAATAAACACCCTATTCCCACTCTAAAGCCTGGCACTTGCTCACTAAAGCAATTATTTAAGTCAGCACTAAAAAATTAAAAGCACAACACAATCACCAACTCCCCTTGAGTACTTTGTTCCCCACTGACCCTTTTTTTCAATTATAAAGGAATTCCCAATACTATTCTAGCATGTCCAAAGGTCAGTTGTCAATCTCCTCTCCAGTCCAGCTGGTGAATCTGGGAATCTTGAGGCAATGTTACAACTGCCTCATGTACACAGACAACCCTCTCCTCCTCCAAACAAATTCCAACACATGTGAGAGATGCAACCATATAGCCAAACTGGAGGCTAAGCTCTCTCAACTCAGTATTGGCATAACCAGTCAGGAGGAGAAGGAAACCACATTCACTACAATTCCAGTCTTACATAGACCTACCACGACAGCAAACCAAATACATAAACACACAAAAACATACTCGGAGGCTCTAAATAAAAATCTGCCTAAGCAGCAGAGACCTCCAAAGCAGACACCCAAGCAACTGCTACCCCAAAACAAAACATGTGCAGCACATAGCTCACAAAGCCAGTGTGCCAAACAGTCACAGCCCTTAAGGCTAAACAACACACCTGATACACTTGTAATAGGTGACTCTATCATCAGGCACACTGACGTCCCGCTCACCAGGCTGAACAAGGAGAAGGTCACGGTGAGCTGCCAGTCAGGCACTAGGATCCGCCATATAACACAAGCACTCTGGTCACTCCAATGCAGTACAAATATGACTCTGTCATTGTCCATGCTGGTGTGAATGACCTGAGACATACCTCCCTGGACTACATGAAAAGAGACATAGAGGAGCTCTCTGAGCATGTAACCCAGGCCGGTATGACCCTGACCTTGAGTAGCATCTTACCCTCACCAAGAATGATGCCACAATATGAAGACAAGATGATCAATTTCAACAACTGGCTTAAGTATTGGTGTCATTCAAAGGGGATCCAGTGCCTGTCTGCCTGGGATGACATGCTCGACAAGCCACGATGCTTCACTAGGGATGGCTTGCACCTGTCACCCCTGGGCTTTTGGATATTGGCAAAGGCTCTTGCTACCCCCATAGTGCCTTTTTTAGGCAAGGCTCAAAAGACAAACCCACCTCCATAGGTATCACAAGGGATAAGAAACTAAGAGTAATGCTACTCAATGCCAGAAGTCTAAACCTCAAGATGCACGCACTCGAAACTCTCCTTAGCATGGAGAACATCGATATCTGTGAAGTAACAGAAACCTGGTTCAAGGCTCCCGAGAGCACCCCAGCACTACCAGGTTATACCTCATACCATGTTTTTGGCCCCAAAACTTGGACTGAACCACAAAGGAGGGGAGTATCAATATTCGTCAAAGATACCCACACCTCCAGGTTGGTGGCACAGCACGAAGCATCAGAGACTATCCATGTGCAACTAACAGTGGGTAAAACTGCCTTACAGTTTATAGCCTGCTACAGACCACCCTCCCAAACCCAGGAACCCCACTCGGCCTTCCTGAGAACACTGGAAAATATGAAGGTCTCTCCAAACACCATCATACTGGGAGACTTCAACTACCCTAACATCGACTGGGAGCATTACTCTAGCTCCAACACCCTAGCCCAAAGGTTCCTAGAATTTATAAACTCAAATGCTATGGAACAACTTGTTGCCACTCCCACAAGAGGGAAAACATACTGGACCTGATCATCACCAACATGGGGACTCTATGCTCCAGACCAGAAGTGTATCCCTCACTGGTAAGATCAGACCATAAACTAATCTCACTGGATATTCACATCCCGACCCCAGCCCCTGCCCAGAAAACCACAGTGAAAAACTTCTCTAAAGCAAATTTCACACTCCTCAAAACCGAGGTGGAATCCTTCAAAGCCCCTGGGCCTGTGGAAAATACGGTCCAGACTGCAGAATCCTTTATAAACACATTCTATGAACACCTTCAGGAATGCATGGATCATGCAATCCCAAATAAAACCAAGATCCAATCCTCCAAAGTTAGGCGCCCTGCCTGGTGGACCCCAGCCATAAACAAACTATACAATAGAAGGAGGAAGCTACTATATGATAGAACAAAATCCCAAAAAGGAAAGGCATCTCTGATCAGTATTAGCAAAAAACTACGGGCACTCATAAAATCGTCTAAGGCCAGCTTCGAGAGAACAACTGCACAGGACACTAAGGATAATCACAAGGCTTTCTTTAGATATGTTAGGAACCTGGGTGGGATTTCCCAGATATGCTCATAATTAGTCCAAAATGACAAAAAATACACCGAACCCACAGACATTGCCAACATCCTAGCTGACAGGTTCAGTGCAAATGTCTCCCCCCCTTCCCCACCAAAAGGGCAAATATCTATCCCAGCAGAGTGCTGCCCCCCTGACATCTCAGATGCTCAGGTAAGAGCCGCCCTTTCCAAAGCAAAAAACACAGCATCAGTGGGACCAGACGGTGTCCCGGGCTGCATCTTACATGAACTCCAAGAAGAACTAAACCCAAACATAAAACTACTGTTCAATCTCAGCCTTACTACAGGATATGTACCCAAAGAGTGGCGTACAGCAACAGTGGTCCCTCTCCACAAAGGTGGTGCCTCAACGGATCCTGGAAACTATCGCCCCATAAGCTTGACTAGCTTGGTCTGCAAAGCTATGGAAAGGATCATCATGGACCTCATAAATAAAGATATTGGGGATCTACAGACACTGGATCCTACCCAGTTCGGCTTTGTTAAGGGCAGATCCTGCCTCTTAAACCTGGTTGATTTCTTTGAAACAGTCACCAAGGCCATTGGCGAGGGGAAGGTGGTCCACCCAGCCTACCTGGACCTCGCAAAAGCCTTCGATACAATACCTCACTCGGGCATTATAGATAAGTTCACCAGCTTAAATATAAACCCCTATGTCACTAGATGGGTTGCAAACTGGCTCAAGGACAGAACCCACATGGTTAGAATTGCTGGAGCCATGTCAGACTCCAAACCAGTTACAAGTGGCATCCCACAAGGCTCAGTCCTGGGACCTCTCTTGTTCGGTATATATTTCTCGGAGGTACAGGCTAACACGGAAGGACTGTGGCTGACCAAGTTCGCAGATGACTGCAAACTGGGTGCCATAATCGACTCTCCACTCGACACAAGCATTCTACAAAAGGGCCTCATAGAAACAGACAACTGGTGCCAGAGCCATGGCCTCAAGCTAAACGCCAAAAAGTGTATAGTCATCCCCTTTGGCAAAAACAAAGTGCCCACAAATTACCACATAGGTGGTAATCCATTAAGTACGGAAGAAGTAATTAGGGACCTGGGGACCCAAGTTGATAGCAATCTCTCATTTGACAACCACGTAGTCAAAGTGGATAGAAAAACATTTTATATAGTCCACCTAATCATGAAGCGATTCACATCTAGATCAGGGGAGGTCATCGTGCCTCTTTACTCATCCCTCATCAGGCCCATAATTGAGTACAATGGCCCTTTTGGGATGTACCTTACCAGACACCTGCAGCAACTGGAAAGACCCCAAAAGTACTTCACCAAGAGGATCAAAGGGCTCAAACAGATGCCATATGCTGCCCGGTTAAAGAAACTCCAGCTCTACTCAGTGGCATACCGCCTGCTCAGAGGCGATCTGTGCCTGACATATAAAGCCATGCCCAACCCGGAATTAATGGACATGCTGCACCTCAGAAAATCCAAATCCCATCAAGCTATGCGCTCCAGAGACTTGAACCTCAGCACTGAAATAAATAGGACATGCTGGAGGGACAGATTTATAACCCAGAGGCTCCCTTCACTCTGGAATAAAATCCCAGTCCAGGTTAGGCAAAGTCCCTCATTGACTCTCTTCAAGAGGAATCTTGATGAGTGGATGGGAGATAGTAGGTTTACCCCGGGTATCACTTCTGTGTCACTGTTAGACAGAGGCACAGTATACTAACCTCAAAAAAGGGCATAGCAAAATTCATTTAAAATGGGTGGCAAAAGCCAAACACACTCTGGCTAGGCTTATAAATGCCCTAGGGCAGATAGCCTAGTATGAACCTATGAACCCATGAACCTATGAATATACACACCCCTGCAATGAAGAACAGCAGAATAGTAATAAAAGAATGAGCGGGACCTCTCATAGGTGTTCACATACCCCCAGCAACATCCCCCTATGTGTACAAGAGCAATAGTTAAAGCAACAAATATAAAGATGTATTTTTTGTATGAAACAGATTAAATTTAACCATAAGTGTGTGGGTACAGCAATAGTGTAGTGGGCAGAGCACTTGCCTTATGAGCAGTCATTCCCGGTTTGAGTCCCACTCCAGCACATTCTATTTTCCATGTCAAATCACTTTATGACCAATATTTTTACTTGCATAACCTACTAAATAACATATATTTGTGAACTGGAGTACTCCATTAAATGCAGATGTGAGGTGTCATTGTCATAATGTTGCAAAGTCCACAGATAATCACAAGTGCCCTATATAGTCTATGTACACAAGAATCAGGGATATAAATGGAAGGTAAAATATGTAATGAATTTTAACTCCATACAGTTTCCAAATCCACCACCTTCCCAAGAACCATTACACATTATTGTCCAAATGGTGCAGTGGTAAGCGGGTATAAGAACTAGTTTGCAAGAGTAAGCATATTTAAGCGGTAGTAAGCAGGTTTAAGCCAGTTTGAGCAGGGGTAAGCAATGTGCACACAGGTTAAGCAATATTGAAGCTAACACTCTGTAAGCATATTTAACAGGAGGTTAGCATTGCTTACCTTCACGCAAACCCGCACAAACCCACTTACACTTGATTAAAAGTGCCTTCATCGCGCTGTATGCAACAGCCGCTGTTCTGGCCAGAAACAAAATAAACAACCTTTGCAGGTCTTGAACCTTAGACCCTGTACACTACACTCACAGTAGTTAACTACTAACCCATTACAGCAGTATGTAAAATTGAGGTATCACCAAACAAATCCTCACTACAGGAAAATCAAACTGAACATGTGAAAGGAATCTATATACAGTCTTATAGGTTCATAGGTTCATAGGTTCATACTAGGCTATCTGCCCAAGGGCATTTATAAGCCTAGCCCATAGTTATGTGGCTTTCGCCACCCCTTTAGTTTGAATAAAAACTATGCCTATCATTTTGCTGTGCCTCTGTCAAGCAGTGACACTGAAGTAATCCCTGGGGTATATCTGCAATCTCCCATCCATTGGTCAAGATTCCTCTTGAACAAGGCCAGAGAGGTGCTCTGCCTCACATGTACCGGGATTTTGTTCCACAGCATAGGGAGTCTCTGGGTGGTGAATCTGTCCCTCCAGCACGTTCTATTTATAACCGTGTCAAGGTTTAAGTCTCCCGCCCTTGTGGTTCTGAGGGATCTAGATTTTTGAGGTGAAGCATACTCATCAAATCTGGGTTTGACATGGCCTTATATGTCAGGCACAGGTCACCTCTGAGCAAGCGGTATGAGACTGAATAGAGCTGGAGTTCTTTCAGTCGGGCAGCATAAGACATATTTTTGAGACCCTTTATCCTTTTGGTGAGGAACTTTTGGGGCCTTTCAAGCTGCAGCAGGTGTCTGGTCAGATACATTCCAAATGGGGCATTGTACTCAATCATAGGTCTAATGAGTGATGAGTACAAGGGCGATGACCTCCCTTGATCTAGATGTGAATCCCTTCATGATCAGGTGGGCGATATAGAAGGCTTTCCTAACTAGTTTAGCAACATGAGTGTCAAGCGAGGCTACTGTCAACCTGGGTCCCCAGATCCCTGATGACTTTTTCTGTGCTCAGTGGATTGCCATCTATATGGTAGCTAGGGGTAACTTTGTTTTGAAAGGGTCCCGAAGGGTATGACTATGCATTTTTTGGCGTTTAACTTCAGGCCATGGCTCTGGCACCAGTTATCCGTTTCTGTGAGGCCCTTCTGGAGGATATCTGTGTCAGATGTGTTTCTTATGGCGCCAGTTTGCAGTCATCTGCAAACTTTGTCAGCCATAACCCTCCTGCGTTTGCTTGTACTTCAGAAAAGTAGATGCCGAACAAGAGTGGACCCAGGACTGAGCCCTGTGGGACACCACTTGTGACAGGCTTTGAGTCTGACATGGCTCCAGCAACTCTGACCCTGTGGGTTCTGTCACTTAGCCAGTTTGCAACCCATCTTGTGATGTATGGGTTTACATTCAAGCTGATGAGTTTTTCGATGATACCTGAGTGGGGTATTGTGTCGAAGGCCTTTGCCAGGTCGAGGTAGGCTGTATGGACTGCCTTTCCTCATCAATGCCTTGGTGACAGTCTAAAAAGTCAACCAAGTTTAAGAGGCAGGATCTGCCTTTGACAAAGCCAAACTGGGTTGGATCCAAGGTCTGCAAGTTCCCTATGTCTTTATTTATGAGTTCCATTATGATCCTCTCCATGGCTTTGCAGATAAGGCTTGTCAAGCTAATGGGGCGGTAATTTCCAGGGTCTGTGGAGGCACCGCCCTTATGAAGTGGGACCACAGCTCCTTGGGTACGTATCCTGAGGTGAGGCTAAGATTAAACAGCTGTCCTAACTGTGGGTTTAATTCCTCGTTGAGTTCGTGAAGCACACAGCGGGGGACACCATCCGGTCCCATGGATGCTGTGTTGTTTGCCTTAGTGAGGGCAGTTCTCACCTGGTTGGAGATGTTTGGGGCTACAATCCTCTGGAATAGATATCTCTCCTTTGGGGGTGGGGAGAAGTTTGCACTGAACCTGTCAGCCAGTATGTTGGCAATGTGTGTAGGTTCAGTAATTTTCACATCATTTTGAACTAATTCTTAGCATATCTGGGAGTTTCCTCCTAGGTTTCTAACATAGCTAAAGGCTAGCCTTATGATTCTCTTTAGAGTCCTTGGCGATTTTTCTCTCAAAATTTGCCTTGGATGATTTTATGAGAGCTCTTAGTTTTTTACTTATAATGATCAAAGGTGTCTTACCTTTCAAGGATTTTGCTCTATCTTGTAGTAGCTTCCTCCTTTTGTTGTAGAGCTTGTTTATGGCTGGGGTCCACCAGACTGGACGCTTGCCTTTGGTACAGAGAGTCTTAGTTTTGTTTGGGATTGTCTGCTCCATGCAGTCCTGTAGGTGCTGGTAGAAGGCATTTGTAAGTGATTCAGCGGTTTGAGTAATGTTTACCACTGGCTCAGGGGCCTTAAAGGAGACCACACTAGTCTTTAGAAGTGGGAAATCGGGCTTTTGAGAAGTTTGTGACTGTGGTCTTCTTTGTTTTCAGTGGGGGGGGGGATGAGACCTCCAGCCAGATTAGTTTATGATCTGATCTCACTAGTGAGGTTTTGATCCCATGTTCATGATGATGAGATCAAGTATGTTTTCTCCTCTTGTGGGGATGGTGACTAGTTGTTCCATGGCATTTGAGTTTATGAACTCCAGGAATCTTTGAGTTAGAGTGTTCGGGCTTGAGTAGTGTTCCCAGTCTATATTAGGGTAGTTGAAGTCACCTAGTATGATGGTGTTTGGAGATACATTTATCCCCTCCAATGTTTTCAGGAAGGCCATGTGAGGTTCCTGAGTTTGAGAGGGTGGCTTGTAACATGCTACAAATTGCAGAGCAGTCTTGCCTATGGTTAATTGCACCTGGATTATGTTGTATAACCTACTAAATAACATAAATATGTGAACTGGAGTACTGCAGTAAGCCCAGATGTAAGGTCTCATTGTAGTAAAGTGTTGAAATTCCCTAATAAACACAAGGACCACATACAGTGTACGTACACATGAATCATGGATACCAAACACATATATAACATGTAATGAATACTAAATCAATGCCAAAAAGCAAATATAATGCAAATGAAATATTAAGCAATGCTAAGCATTGCACAGCCCAGCTTAGTATGTGTAAGCAATGTGTAAGCCAGCTAACTCAATTTGCCTGTTTGTATACCCCTTTAATCAATGCCAACCTTTGTAAGCAGGTTTGCCCATAGCTTAGCCTTTTCAAAACCATCAAATCACGGCAAAGTGTGGGAAATCAGCCTTAGTTAAACCGAACAGGGGGGAATACATCTCATAACTGGATGTAGCTTCATCTTGTAGGCACTATGTCTGGAATGGGAGAGGGTGTGCACATTTGGGCACAGCACTGGGGCATCCAGGAGTCCAGAGTCATGGCAGGACTCCTTGTGAAAGATCATGAGAAGAGACTGCTGCAGGGCCAGTAACAGGGTTCCCAATATAAAGCAGAAGCCTGGAACCATCTTGCCCTTGACCTCCCCAGTGCCACTGACATACTCTAAACTGGTGAGCAGGTCAGGCATCACTATGCCTACCTGAAGTGGCAAAAGGGGGATCTCTTGGATCAGTGGATCTAAGTGGCTAGGAGGACAGGGGGGTACCAGCCATGTGTAAGTATCACTCCAGTACCTGTGTAATAATTGCCAGTTCATGTATGTTATGGATAGGTATGGCTAAATATTCCTCTTATGTCCTTCACAGTGGCAAGTGAGTGGGCGGCAAACCAGGAGGCCCATGGATGTTACTTGGAGCGGTTGCGATGCGAGGCAGATTAGTAATACTCTTGCATGTACTGTCATAGGAAATAAATCTAAAAGTAGTAGTAAGTTAATTGCCTGTATTAAACCTGTATTGTTTAAGGCATGTACTGCATACACCAGAGAATATGGCAGGAAGAGTCTCATATAGGTTGTATGTAAATGACAATAAAGGTCTAACTGCTGGACTGCATGTGTTTACTCTGGTATCATATGGTAATGTAGATTTGCAAGCACTTAATAGTACTGTTGCATTAAGCACTGTTACCCATACTGTGCAACATACATAAAATGTGTAGGAATGTCTGTATATGACTGTTGTAATCCCTAGAGGTCATATAGTACAACTGAGAGAGATATAGATAGAAAATAGTGAAACGACAGGCAACAAAATCCAAATAGCACATACAACTGAGACGTGAACTGTTGTATTTTTAGCACACACAACCATGGTTCGAATCCTGGGAGTGGTAGTAGGCTGCATACAGAATCATACTCTACAACTGTACAGATATGTCTAGAATGTCCAGTAAATTGGCCCAAATCTGCTGCCTGTCACCCTGTACCCCTGGGAAATCAGTGGGATTATCCCAGATGTTTAGGCAGCAAACAGGAAATACAACTGATTGTCACACATCTATAAGAACAAACTGTTACTTTAGCAACTCTCCAAAATGTTATGAAAGTAATAAGCCAAGTATGTCCTATCTACACCCCCAGGTTGTCAAGCTGTGACCAGAGTGTGTACAGTAACAGAGTGAGATGTATATACATAATACTAATGTGGAATCTGGTAATTTGTGTGGCAACATTCAGGTAGTGCTAGCAAAAATTGCTCCCACAGGTCCATCAGATACGAACACTGTATCTAGAAATAAAAGACTGATACCCTGTACTGGTACTGTTTACTTTGGTATTGTATTGCATTGATACTGTTGCAGTTGCTCTGAATAATAAGATATTACTCATCACTGTCACCCACACTGTGCTACATAATATAACTGTCTAGGAAATCCTGTATAAGAGTGTTGTAAGTCACTAAAGGTTTGAGAGGGCAATAGTCTAAATATGTCCCAGTTCACCTGCATGTGGTCAAGATATGCCCAGAGTCTGTGCAAAAAGAGATGGACAGGTATGTGCATAACATCAACCTGGAACCTGGGAGTATATGTAGAAATAGTTAGTGTTAACAAACAGTTCCTCTACAGGTGTAGCAGGTAAGAGGTGTATACTGCAGGTAAAACCAGTTCATGTATATAGTTGTCGACAGCCATAAAACTGTCCAAAGTAAGGCGATAGGGTAGTGTACTAATACTTGTAAGGTACAGATAACAGCACTGACTAGGAAAGTAATGCGAACTGCAGGAATATACTAGTTGTTCAATGACATCTTTCTCCCCCCCCACCATATCTGCAACTATAAACTAGATACCCAACTCAATTGGTATGTGCTGACTTAACCGTAATGTTGGGACACATGTCCTATTGTTCAATAATTATTTAAATATGTTTCTATGCATGTGCTATGTTGAAATACTCCCACATTAGTGGTATGGTGCCATCAATGTACCTGCATGCTGCTGTAATTACCACTGTGGTCCCATATATGCATGTGTTCTGTTTGCTATGCAACTGTTCCATATTTGGTGTCTAGGTTAATGGGAATATCTGTGCATGCTGTTATACCTAATCCTGGAATGTGTTGACTATTACTAACCCACATATCTTGATAAAACATAAACACCATAGCATGTATGGGAATGCGGGTCTCAGCGGACCCACCTGTCACACCTCAGCTGGCCACAGCACTGGGCATCAGCACATCTGGGGCCCAACCTAGGACCTACTTGACCATTGGTTCTGCACCACCTTTGGGTGGAAATGCATCAGGGGATGGGGCTCAGCCCCCCCAGAAGCAGGCACGGACAGGAACCTGTCACCCGTCGCCAGGTCAGGGTCATGGTGCGTAGCAAGATCAACCAGCAGTTTGGAGATCTGCTACACCAGCTCGAGGGCCACATGTCACAACTAGTGGATCAGCCTGGCTCTCCGACTCAGCCCCCAGCACAGCCACCTTCGGGGTTGTGAAGGTGCAGTGGTGAATGCCCCTGGTTGCGGACCTCATCACATTGTTTCCACTAGGGGGCTCATGGGCCTTCAATTTCCCAACACCCCTTCAAATCAAGGGGTTTACCCCCACATGTGTCATATACCGCCCCTGTATGCATCTTGTTTGAATTGCCTGACAAACTACCCAGCCTACCTCCCCAAATATACCTACTATCCCTCCCAAACATCTCACTCTCACCTTAAAAAAAAGGGCAATCTGTACCTCCCAAAAAATCTTGCCCCATACATAGCTGTCTATTTCGCACATGTCTCAACTGGACACATGTAATCTGGTCTAATTGGCTTCACAACATATTATTGTTGTCCTCACCCCTCTTTCAGGGGGTTGAGTGTCCAAATCTATCTCCAAATTCAGCTGTTGCTGTAGAAGAAATGGGCAGCTGTGGACCTTCCCTACACCCTTCCTGCACATTCCTAGCTATTTTCCCCTACTGTCTTTCCCTCCTCATGCCCTTTTTCTCCACTTTCCTATCAACCCTTTTTTCTTTTCTTTTAAATTAGCACAAGTGTAAAGAGTAAGCACTTTTAAGCAGCAGTAAGCAGGTTTAAGCCTGTTTGCATGGAGGTAAGCAATGCCTACACAGGTTAAGCAACTGAGAAGCTAAATCAGTATAAGAAACTGTAACTGGAAGTTAGCAGTGTTTACCTCCACGCAAATCCGCACAAACCCGCTTACAACTGCTTAAAAGTGCCTTAATCACTCAGTATCCAATGGCCCTTGTTCTGCCCAGCAAAAAAATAAACAGCCTCTGGAAGGCTCGAATCCAGGATCCTGCACACCATAGCCAAAGGGATTTACCACTACACCATGTCAGATATAAATAGCCCTGGTGTTTTCACAAACATATCCTCCAGCATAGTCATTCAACAGTACAGGAAATGTATTTATACATGTAGATTTTTCATATTTTATTTTTTACATTTGAGAGTCCGGGAAGTCCGATACTCCGCTTTTTTCAGAGGGAGGCCGAGGAGAAAAAGCCAAGTACATAACAGACATATGAACATTGTTAATGCAAAAAAGGAAGATAGTTGAGAGTTCTAAATACAAAAATACATCACATCTTGGGAAAAAAAAAAGCAGCAAGCAGCAAAAAAAAAAAAAAACACAGAGGTCAGTTACAAAGCTAAAAAAAGGTTAAGGGATAGTGAGGTAAGAGAAGGGTGTATGTGTGTGTGTACATATATTTATATCTATATATATATATATATATATATAGGTATATATATATAAATATATGTATATATATATATAAATATAAACATATATATATATATATATATATATATATATATATATATATATATATATATATATACATATCTATATATATATATATATATATATATATATATATATATATATATGTATATACAGATATATAGCCATAGATATAAAAGACAACATAACAAATACATATATGATCACATGCACTGTTAATGGGGGTGAGGGGGCCCACGTAACATATGTCTTGTATATATTGATATTCTCTCTCCCCCCACAGCCAAACAGGTCTGCCCTGCAATACAGTACCAACTGTTGCAAATCCCATAACCAGGACCTGACACAACATGGGCACAAGATGTTAAGAGTAATCCATCACACCTGTATGATGTCAGGCTGATATCAATAACATATGATGCAGTGCAGTCTGGCTACAATAGGGAATCTACAGTGTGGAAGCAATAAACATTCCTAAGATACATATACACAGACACATATATGCAGATACATATATATATAGATACATATGTAGAGGGTGCACACTATACAGAATAGCCAGTATGCCTACAGTTGTCATCTTACCAAATGGACACTCTGTATGAGTCACCCATACAAATGACAATTGTTGCCTGCAACATATACCCACAGAGAGGTCAAAGGATATAACACCACACACAGGTTTGTATACATGAGAAGGCTTTATTTTTTGTACTATTACAGTTGTATATGCCATGCCATATAGCTGTTTTGACTCTGAAATACATATAAACAGAGTGATGTAACTGTCAAACAGATACATTAATACAATATTCTGGAAAGCATTACATATGTTGCTGTCCAGGACAAGGCCTTCAAGTAGTACAACAGTAAAGACAGACTGGGCCATGGGATAACAATCAATCAACAGTAAGTAATGCAGATGTATAGTCCAGCAACCTCTGTCTACACTCTGTACACAAGCTCTAGGGGGTACAGACTTCAGCTGACACAATGGGATGTATCTGGTACATCATCTTCTTTTGGCTGTTGCCATTAGGGGTCACCACAGCGGATCATCTGTTTCCATTTCTTCCTGTTTTCTGCATCTTGCTCTGTCACACCAACCACCTGCATGTCCTCTCTCACCACATCCATAAACCATATCTTAAGCCTTCCTCTTTTCCTGTTACCTGGTAGGATCATGCTTAGCATCTTTTTCCCAATATACTCAGCATCCCTCCTCAGCACATGTCCAAACCAACGTAATCTTGCCTCTCTGGCTTTGTCTCCAAACCTTCTAACCTGGGCTGACCCTCTAATATACTTATTCCTAATCCTGTCCACCCTCATCACACCTAGTGCAAATCTTAACATCTTTAACTTTGCCACATCCAGCTGTAAATCATGCCTTTTTGTCAATGCCACTGTCTCCAACCCATATAACATAGCTGGTCTCACTACCCTCTTGTAGACCTTCCATTTCACTCTTACTGATACTCGTCTGTCTCAAATCACTCTAGACACTCTTTTCTACCCACTCCATCCTGCCTGTACTCTCTTCCTCACCTCTCTTCCCCACTCACCATTACTCTGATCCCAAGTATTTAAACTCATCCACCTTTGCCACCTCTACTCCTTGCATCCTCACCATTCCTCTGTCCTCCCTCTCATTCACACACATATAATTATTACATAACAAGGCATAACTGAAACCATCACAATCACACTGACAAACAGAACAGTCTGTATGGCAGGAAGTAGTAGGCCTGCATTTACCCAAGGTGAATTGTATGGTAATGTACATCCAGATACCTTAAGGCAGCTTACCCCTGATACCCCCACATGTTGTCACAGCCTAGGTTAGTTATGGTGCACCCCCATTGGCTGACATACAGGGCCATATACCACTGTTACATACACTGGCCTCTGGACTGCATAAGGGTACACATGAATTGTGCAGAATAAGCCCACACACATATATGGAACCAACCCCATAATATGTGTGGGGGCCACAGCAGCAGTGGAATGATGGCAGGAATGGCAGTATGACATACTCACAGGCCACTACATTAAAACCCCTGACATGTCATATGGGCAAAGCCTGGTATGTAGGTGGAGGACAGAGGCTGGAACACAGGCCCATATGTGAAATAGTGCTGTCATACACTAAGCAAGTCTCTGGTGTTACAGAATAGTCTTCAGCATACCGTTAGTCAGGTATATAAAGTCAGAAATACAAATGGATGTAGCCATGTACTGATAGCACTCAACACACACACAGCCAGTGATATCTCTGACCCAAGACCTGTGTGGTGGACAGGCAAAACATAACACGCACACCTCTGGCCATCAAGTGGATAGACACACAGTTGAGAGTTATGCAGACAGACTGCAGTCTGTGTTAAACTAGTATGTACACACAAACCCTGTAACACTGGTGCTATACAATGCATACAACAACAGTACTCACACTCTCTGTTTGTAGTTCTGGAACCTCCTACAAATATGTAGCTGGCCTGAGTGTGCAAGTCCTCCTGTAAGAAGTATTGCTACCTGCTGTCTGTAACACTGCTGCCCACACACAGGAAGGATGTCCACCATACAGGAAAGGTAAAGGGACCACGCCCACATAATGTAGGAGTTTATAGTAGTGGGTTGCCATGACAGTGGTAATTGGAAGTACTACACAGCTGGCAGCATGCAGGTAGCAAGTGGAGGACACTGATTGGTGCAGAGGCCATCACCTGATCATGTGCATCACCCA